>NC_132857.1:20341875-20642031 GCF_048164855.1 Canis lupus baileyi | reverse complement strand
AGCGTACTCCCATCTCAGACCAATATTTGGCTCTTCTTTTCTGCCTAGAATGATCTTCCCCCAGAGAACTCTCTCACACCATTCATCAAAGTATTTGCTCAGATGCCTCCTTCTCAATGAGGCTGACCTGCTCTGACAGCGTATCTGTGACCTCAGTCCTATTCTCCTTCCACCTCCTCTCATCCCTTGTCTCTTATTCTACTCTTTTTCCAAAACCCTTTCACCTTCCAACAGATTACATAATTTACTGATTGGTTTCATTATTTATTAAAAGTTACCCCATGCCTTCCAAAACGTAAACACTCCAACAGCAAGGATTCTTGTCTGTTTTCCTCACTGATACATTTCAAGCATTTGGCATGGCACAAGAGGGCTCTCAACCAACATTCACTGAATTGAAGATAATGAGTAACCCAGGAGGCTTTTAAACCTCTAGAAGTGCCTCCATTCAACTTTAGGAAGACTCTCACTGGAGAAACTGTTTTTTTTAATAATTCCACCCACTTCTTCCAGTTTCATTTTCTATTTCTTAGTTTTAGAACTAACCAACCATCTTTTCCAGACATCAGCTCTTCATATATTTGAAATAAGCTTTTCATGTCACTCTTAAGTCTTTTCTGGTTGGCCCAGCTGTTTCCCATTTGACGCACTAATCAGACCTTTCAATTTCTTGCACATCTTCCATGACTTTCTCTGGTTAGTAACTATATGGTCCTAAAGGAAGGAAACCCACTGTCCTCAAGATGAGGTCTGGCTAAAGCAGAAACTGCAGGAGTATATTGCCTCTTTGGGTCTGAACACCTTTTTCTATGACTGTAACTAAAATTTACATCAGCCTTTGGTGCTAGAATTTTCAATGGTTGGTTTCTTTTATACTTGAAATCAATCTGAAGTAAACTGTTTAACAGAAAATTATTGTTTTCTTATAGAAAATTATTGTTAATCTAAGATTTTTGTGACTGAGAAAGAAATGTATTCAGATATCACTGTAGATACGACCTTTCCAGTCCTTTTTGGAAGTTCCAAGTTTTAATCCAAGAGCCAATCACCCTCATTCTCAGCCTCTGTTCCAGTTTCCCAAATCCTAACCCTGTTCAAAGTTTCTTTGTCTAGCAAGATAGTTTATATGCTAAATGAACAAATTTATTTTCAATACTAATGTATTTCACTGTTTGAATACTGATCATTACCTTAAAACCTGTTTCAGATGTGATATTTGAATAGAGGTATATGTGAATAAATTATTCATCTGAATATTTCTCCTTTGTCATTTTTTAAAAATCTGATGAGTTTCTTCTATTCTTTCAACCAAGTTGTTTATTTTTAAAAAATAGTTAGATAGGCTGAGGTTAAAAAAAAACACCAGAAGAACCTTTCCATGAAAAAAACATAGACTTTGGGATCCCTGGGTGGCTCAGCAGTTTAGCACCTGCCTTCCGTACAGGGCGTGATCCTGAGATCCTGGGATCTGGTCCCACATGGGGCTCCCCACAGGGAGCCTGCTTCTCCCTCTGCCCGTATCTCTGCCTCTCTCTCTCTCTCTCTCTCTCTCTCTCTGTGTGGTCTCTCATGAATAAATAAATAAAATCTTTTTAAAAAGAAAAAAACATGGACTCATTATCAACACAATTTAGGTGTAAGTATCCAAACAAGTAAGAATTATTATGGTAATGTCCACTGTAGTGTTGCCTCATGGTAGTGTTATCCATCCTGAATATATTCATCTTGTCTAACATAATAGCAATGGGAAATTGGTCAACTGATTCCCTGCTATCAAAACAAACTCTGATCCTGATTCACCTTATCTATTAGTTAGCACTCTGAGCCTCAATTTCATTATTTGTTAAAAGGGATTAATAACACCCATTTGTCATAGGACTGATGTGTGTGCTTTATAAAATCACATAATACCCAGCACAGGATGTGTTCTTTAATAAATGGAAGCTCTTTATCATCCAAAAACCTAGTTAAAAGAATCGAGGTAAATTTGGTACATGCAGAGCTAACAGATTCTTTGTGGATGGATTCTAAACTACCCACTAGAGGACATCTAGTTTTATAACATTTCCCAGAAAGAAATAATGCGGCTCAAAAAACTCAAGTGATTTGCTCATGTCCACAGAGCTGTTTATTGACAGATGAGTGTTTGTGCCTACGTCATCTGACTCCAGTTCTTTTCACTGTGTCACCTTCACTTATCTTAACACACCTATGCTATCTGGGAGTTTTCTTGTCTCATAAATGTCTAATAATCTTGTTTAAAAATCCACTTGAGAACTTTGCACCAAGTTGTAGTGACTCTATAATCCATTATCTTACCCTTCTAATGCATCCAGACAGCATTTGCCCAACTTATTACTTCTGACATTTCTTCAACCAATACTCTAAGAAATTATCTTCGGGGTTTTTTTTTAAAGATTTTATTTATTTATTTATTTAGAATGCAAATAGGGGGAGGGGCAGAAGAAGACAGAGAAAGAGAATCTCAGGCAGAGTTTGTACTGAGGCAGGAGTCCCACACAGGCTTGATCCCAGGACCCTGAGATCATGACCTGAGCTGAAACCAAGAGTCAGATGCTTAACGGACTGAGCCACCCAGGACATCATTTTCCAAGGTCTAGAAGACTAAAGCAACATAGGTATTGAAGAGTTTGTATTTTTTTTCCTCTGCCCTTCATTAAATTTCCAACCCTCCCTTCCTTTTCCAACTCCTTGCACTGGTAATCTCTCTGATGACTCTTTAGTCAGCTCTTCTACATTTTAGTCTTCCCAATGTAAATTCCCAGGTCTGAGCTACTTTGCAAGAATGTGTCATTTGTGACACTTCTTCCTATAAAGGGCAATTTTAAACTGAGGTAATCCTAGAATTCCCTATATAGACCACTGTTTTCTTGGAATGTCCTTCCCTTTTTCCCTTATGGGATTATCTGATCTTAATATCAGCTTGCGTTTCTTAAAGTCTGCTTGGAATGGCTGTTTCTCATAATTCGATTATCCAGGGTCCACCTGTATTTTCTAGCAGCAACACAATCTCCTCTGGTACATAAACTCTCTCCTATGTGGGCAGATAAGGTAAGCAGCCCTCCTAGGGAAGACAAAGAATTCTCACAAAGAATCTATCAGCTTCCAATGTTCCAAATTTACCTCAATTCTTTGAATCTGTTGAAAGAATGCAACAAAAGTGGAAGGGGGGATTGAGGTGCTACAGTGCTATGTTCACTGGATCTTGAGTGTTAACAGACCACAGCTTAGTTACTGCTGCTGACTTCTGAGGAACCTTGGTTCCTCAGTAACGGACCCATTCCTCCAGCTTTACACTGATTCTATGAGCCTCCCACATCCTTCTGGTACCTTCCTATCTCTTAAGCCACTTAGCTATCAATAGTTGCTTATGACAAAGTAAACTTCTTTGATATACTCTATTTTTATTATCTTTCCTCTAGAAGATGGATTTCCTAAAATGTAGAAATCTCTGGATAGTGTTCCTTCTGTGTATATTGCTAATTCTAAGATAACACAGTCCAAATCCTACTATTACAATTTACCTCCATTGCTGCTTCCATCTCTACTATGTATGGCTCTTGCATTAGACGCTGCAAGTTTCCTTTGACTACTCGATGAGGAACAAATGCTTTGGTTTTACTATTTATTGCCTTCTACTTCCAATCTTACCTTATTTATACAACCTTATTTTCTAGAACATGAGTTCTGTTCTGGACATGAATGGTGTTCACTGTATCTACTCAATTCTGCCCTCACTTCCTACGTACATAGTGTGGGTCTTGTGACTCAAATAGAAACAAGACCTCATTATTTCTAAAAATGATGCTTAGAAATTGGGAACAATTTGACTTGCAGTTGTTTTCACCCTAGTGTAATGGTGATTTTAAAACTGACCCAATGGGAAAGACAGAGTAAAGAGAACAGAATATTCACATGTAGAAAAATGAAAAGATTCTTTTAATATAGGAAACGGCATCATGAACTATAATTGCATAAAAGTATCTAATGATAGCCATTCTCTGAAGAATTTGTTCCCAGGTTGGTAAAAAAAAAATGTAAATAGACATTTGCAGTTTCTATTATTTAAAAAAGACTACTTTATATAACCATTATTTGAAACAATGCTTTAAAATATTATAAAATAATCTAGCATTATAAGTCCTTAATTTCCTGTGCCAAAAACAAAACAAGCCATATTCAAACAATCGATGCCCACTGGCCCAAATACAGCCTGTAAGTTTCTAGTTTTATTCAACATGTTTCTTAAGCAGATATCAATGAGCAAATTTACCAAATTCTGAATCCTTCCTCATCTCCTTCAACCACACCTTATAGTAGGAGAGTGGGGAACAAATTAAATATAGTCAAAATCAGAATTCTTATACAAGCTGTGGCTGAGAACCACAGAAGAGTAAACTATGGAAGGCCCTCCAGAGAAGAGCCAGGTTAAGGCCTTTCCATCAGTGTTCCTTATAGCTCTGTGTTTCTAGGGGTACTCTAGAAGCTTCCAAGAAGGAGGAAGAGGCAGGCTCAAGGCAAGAAGGGAGAAGAGGTTTTATGCTCTGACCCTGCTTCAACTGAAGCACTTCCAACTGCATCTAGTTTCATTGTTGAAGTTCCAGGATAGAAGCCACCCATAATTCTAGAGAAGTTATAAACCCTAAAGAGGTCTTATTCAAAATACACTATAACATTGTGTCTATTTGAGCCACACAACCCAAAGAAAATAGTTGCTAAATATTTTAAAAGAGATGTGTGAGAGATAAGATGACAGAGGAGTAGGGGACCCTAATTTCACCTGGTCCCTGGAATTCAACTAGATAGTTATCAAATCATTCTGAACACCTGGGAAATCAATGGGAACTCAGAGAAAAGAATTGCTACAATCTTACAAATAGAAAAGTGGCCACTTTTTAGAAGGTAAGAGGTTCAGAGATGTGAATCTGGGACAATATATAGGAAGATATGGAGGAGGTTAGGGAACTTGCTTAAGGAGGCCGCTGCAAAGTACTATAAGCAGCAGAGTGCAAAACTAGAACTTTTAGAAGTCTGCTACAGTGGGATACATCCTGGTTTAAAGGTGCTCAAGTGGCAAAAGAGGGTGGAGTCCCAGGTGCTACAATATTCTCAGGATCCCCAGGGTCACAAGAAGAATGGGAGTGCCTCAGTGTGGCAGAGTTCCCAGGCATCAGATCAGGAAGCCAACTGAAAATAGTTGAGTCTAGGTTCTGGCTTTCTGCACAGTGTTGCCATAAACTGCAAATTGCTGCACTGTCATGGGACCACTCTCTGATCAGGATACCAGCAAAAGGCAGAAATCCAGGGAGACCCCACCCCGCCCCTGCCCTGGGAGGAATGGACAGGCATTGTTCCATGAAGCACAGGTCCCGAAAGTTCGGAGACTCCAACGGGGTCACGTGCCTGAGATAACAGTGCTTGGTCAAAGGCTGGGTGAATACAGAGTTTGGTTGGAAACAAGGGAGACAAGAATGAGGACTGCATTTCCTTGGGGGTGCGCTGAAGAGTAGGAGGATAAAGACAGGGGTGCTGTTATATTCATTCTGCCTGTCCGTGCTGAAAGTCTTCAGGAGCAAAACATAGTGCCCAGGTACCACATAGTGCAATCTGGGGCCACTCACACTGAGCCCAGTCCCCTAGCAAGGGGAGTGCAGTTCCACCAGGGCAAGGACACCTGAGAACCAATACAACAGCACAAGAGAACTCCCCTCCAGAGGACCAGCAGGAACAGCCAGTTAGCACCAAGTTTACTGATCCTAGAAACTGCAAAATTTCAGCTCTGGGGGAAAATAGTGGTTCTTTTATTATATTTTAGCCTTTCAATTTTATTTTTTCCAGCTCTTTTCTTATTTTTTCCATTCTTTTAAAAAATTCTTTTCTAGGGCAGCCCGGGTGGCTCAGCGGTTTAGCGCCTCCTTGAGTCCAGGGTGTGATCCTGGAGACTGGGATTGAGTCCCACATCGGGTTCCCTGCATGGAGCCTGCTTCTCCCTTTGCCCGTGTTTCTGCCTCTGTGTGTGTGTGTCTCTCATGAATAAATAAATAAAATCTTTTTAAAAAAATTATTTTCTAATTTTTATTTATATATGTACATATACAAATATATATATGTATGTTTCCTTTCATTGTATTTTATTTATTTTATATATATATATATATATATATATATATATATATATATATATATATATAAGTTTTTCTTTCTTTCCTATCTTGGGATCTAGTTTCATTTAACAAACAGACCCAAAATACACCAGGATCTAGTTTATGGTTTTGTTCTGTTTTACTTCTTGTTTGATTTTATCTAGTTTTGTTTCTGTTTTCTTCTGGTTTGTTTTGTTATTTTTCTGGTGTTGTTGTTATTTTTGTCTTTTCTCTCTCTTTTATTCTTTTCTGGACATAATTACAAGATGGGAAAACACACCTCAAAAGAAAGAAGAGGAGACATTCCTCACTGCCAAGGATTTCATCAATATGGACATAAGATGTCAGATTAGAATTCAAAACATGGATTATAAAGATACTAGTCAGGCTTGAAAAAAATAGAAGACAGTAGGGAATCCCTTACCATAGAAATAAAATTAACTACAATCTAATCAGGCCTAAATTTAAAATGCTATTACTGAGATGCAGTCAAAAATAGAGACTCTAGGGATCCCTGGGTGGTGCAGCGGTTTGGCGTCTGCCTTTGGCCCAGGGCGCGATCCTGGAGACCCAGGATCGAATCCCATATCAGGCTCCCGGTGCATGGAGCCTGCTTCTCCCTCTGCCTGTGTCTCTGCCTCTCTCTCTCTCTGTGACTATCATAAGTAAATAAATAAAAATTAAAAAAAAAATAGAGACTCTAAAAGCGGGATAAACAAGGCAGAAGAGAGAGTCAGTGATATAGAAGACAAAATGATGGAAAGTAAAGAAGCCAAGAAAAAGAAAAAAAAAACTACTGGATCACCAAGGAAGATTTAAAGAAATCACTGATATTATATGATAAAATAATATTTGAATAATAGGGGTCACAGAAGATCAAGAGAGAGAAAGAGTGGTAAAAGGTTTATTTGAATACATTGTAGCTGAGAACTACAAGGTTAGAAACATATGGCTGGCAGCAGACCTGTCCACAGAGATCTGGCAGGCCAGAAAGGACTGGCATGATATATTTACTGTGTTAAATGTGAAAAATATGCATCCAAGAATACTTTATCCAGCAAGGCTCTCATTCAGAATAGAAGAGGAGACCAGGAGTTTCTAGAACAAACAAAAACTAAAGGAATTCATGAACACTAATCTAGCTCTGCAAGAATATTAAACAGGATCTTTTTAGTGAAGACAGATCCCAAAAGCAACAAAGACCAGAAAGGAATAGAGAAAATCTACAGAAACAGTAACACTAAATCCATATCTTTCGATGATTACTCTGAATATAAATGAACTAAATGCTCCAATTAAAAGACATAGGGTATCAGAATGGATTAAAAAAATCAATATGCTGTCTACAAGAGACTCATTTTAGACCCAAAGACACCTCCAGATTGAAAGCAAGGGGGTGAAGTACCATTTATCATGCTAATGGACATCAAAAGAAAGCTAGGGTAGTGATCTTTACATCAGACAAACTAGATTTTAAACCAAAGACTCTAATAAGAGATGAGAAAGGACACTACATCATGATAGAAGGGTCTATCCAAAAAGAAGATCTAACAATTGTAAGCATTTATGTCTCTAACTTGGGAGCAGTCAGTTATATAAATCAATTAATAACAAAATTAAAGAAACATACTGATGATAATACAATAATACTAGGGGACTTCAACACCCCACTCATAGCAATAGACAGATTCTCTAAGCAGGAGATGAACAAGGAAAGAAGGATTTTGCATAACACACTGGACTAAATGGACTTCACAGATATATTCAGAGCACTTCATTCTAAAGCAACAGAATACACATTCTACTCAAGTGTACATGGAACATTCTCCAGAATAGATCACATATTGGGTCACATATCAGGTCTCAACTGGTACAAAAAGATTACAATTATGCCACGCATATTTTCAAACCACAATGCTTTAAAACTTGAACTCAATCACAAGAGAAAATTTAGAAGGAACACAAATACATGGAGATTAAAATGCGGGCAGCCCGGGTGGCTCAGCGGTTTAGGGCCTCCTTCAGCCCAGGGTGTGATCCTGAAGACCCGGGACTGAGTCCCACATCAGGCTCCCTGCATGGAGCCTGCTTCTCCCTCTGCCTGTGTCTGTTCCTCTCTCTCTCTCTCTCTCTCATGAATAAATAAATAAAATCTTTAAAAAAAATGCATCCTACTAACAAATGAAGGGGACAACCAGGAAATTAAAGGAAAAAAAATTTTTTTAAGATTTTACTCATTTATTCACAAGACACAGAGAGAGAGAGAGGGAGAGAGAGAGAGAGAGAGAGGCAGAGACACAGGCAGAGGGAGAAGCAGGCTCCATGCAGGAAGCCCGATATGGGACTTGACCCCGGGACTCCAGGATCATGCCTTGGGCCAAAGGCAGGTTCTAAACTGCTGAGCCACCCAGGGATCCCCTAAAGGAAAATTTTAAAAAATACATTGAAACAAATGAAAATGAAAACATGACAGTTCAGAACCTTTGAGATGAGGTAGAGGTAGTCCTAAGAGGGAAGTATACAGTGATATAGGCCTTTCTCAAGAAACAAGAAAAGTCTCAAATACATAAACTAACTTTATACCTAAAGCAACTGTCAAAAGAACAGCAAATAAAGCCTGAATACATCAGGAGGAGAGAAATATAAAGATTAGAGTAGAAATCAATGATATAGAAATAATACTAAAAAAACAAAACAGCAGAACAGCTCAATGAAACTAGGAGCTGGTTCTTTGAAAGAATTAATACAATCGATAACCCCCTAGCCAGACTTATCAAAAAGAAATGAGAAAGGATTGAAATTAATAAAATCATTAAAGAAAGAGAAGAGATCACAGCCAACACTGAAGAAATAAAAACAATTATAAGATAATATAATGAGCAATTATATGCCAACAAATTAGGCAATATGGAAGAAAAGGATGCATTCCTAGAAACAGATGAACTACCAAAACTGAAACAGGAAGAAATAGAAAACCTGCACAGACTATAACTGGCAAAGAAATTGAAGTAGTAATAAAAAAATCTCCCAGCAAACAAGAGTTCAGGGCCAGATAGCCTCCCAGTGGAATTCTATCAAATATTTAGAGAAGAATGAATGTATATTCTTCTGAAGCTATTTCAAAAAATAGAAATGGTGGGAAAACTTCCAAACTCATTCTATAAGGCTGGCATTACCTTGATCCTAAAACCAGACCAAAAAGGAGAATTATAGACCAATATCCCTGATGAACATGGATACAAAAATTCTATCTTGTATCTTGGATCTATTCTATCTTGATGCAGTACATACAAAACATTGATCTTATCTTGATACAGTACATATAAAACATGATACAGTACATATAAAACAACAGTACATATAAAATATTATTCACCATGACCAAGTAGGATTTATTCGTGGGCTGCAAGGGTGGTTCAGTATTCCCAAATCAATCAGTGTGATACACCACATTAATAAAAGAAAGGACAGAAACCATATGATCCTCTCACTAGAAGCAAAAAAAAAAAAAAAAAAAAAAAAAAAAGAAAGCATTTGACAAAGTATAGCATTCTTTCTTGATAAAAACTCACTGAAGTGTAGGGATCAAGGGAACATACCTGAATATCATAAAAGCCATATATGAAAGACCACAGTGAATATCATCCTCAACAGGGAAAAACTGAGAGCTTTTCCCTAAAGTCAGGAACATGACAAGAGTGTCCACTCTCATCACTGTTGTTCAACATAGTACTGCCATAGTCCTAGCTTCAGCAATCAGACAACAAAAAGAAATAAAAGGCATCCCAATCAGCAAAGAAGTCAAACTCTCACTCTTCATAGATGACATGATACTCTATGTAGAAAACCCAAGACTCTAAAATTGCTAAGACTCATATAGCAATTCAGCAAAGTGGTAGGTTATAAAATCAATGCACAGAAGCCATTTGCATTTTTGTACACTAAAAATGAGGCAGAAGAAAGAGAAATCAAGGAATTGATCCCATTTATAACTGTACCAAAAACCGTAAAATATCTAGGAATAAACCTAGCCAAAGAGGTAAAGGATCTGTACTCTGAAAATCATAGAAGAATTATCAAAGAAATTGAAGAAGACACAAAGAAATGGAAAACATTCCATGTTTGTGGATTAGAAGAACAAATACTGTTAAAAGTATATGCCACCCACTGTAATCTATACATTCAAAGCAATCTCTATCAAAATAGCATCAAAATTTCTCACAAAGCTGGAACAAACAATCCTAAAATTTGTATAGAACCAGAAAAGACCCTGAATAGCCAAAGGAATATTGGTAAAGAAAACTAAAGCTGGTGGCATCACAGTTCTGGGCTTTAAGCTGTATTACAAAGCTGTAATCATCAAGACAGTATGGTCCTGGCACACACAAAATAAATAAAAAATAAAATAATAAATAAAATTTAAAATAAATAAATAAATAAATAAATAAATAAATAAATAAATAAATAAAATAAAATAAAATAAAATAAAATAAAAAAGACATATATCCATGGAACAGAATAGAGACCCAGAATTAGACCCTCAAATCTATAGTCAACTAATCCTTGACAAAGCAGGAAAGAATATCCAATTAAAAAAAGACAGTCTCTTCAACAAATGGTGCTGGGAAAATTGGACAGCCACATGCAGAAGAATGAAACTGGAGCACTTTCTTACACCATACCCAAAAATAAATTCAAATGGATGAAAGACCTAAGTGTGAGACAGAAAACCATAAAAATCCTAGAGGCGAACACAGTAACCTTTTTGACATCAGCCATAGCAACTTCTTTTTAGATATGTCTCCTGAGGCAAGGGAAACAAAAGCAAGAATGAACTATTGGGACTTCATCATGACAAAAAGCTTTTTGCATAGCAAAGGAAATAGTAAAAAAATAAAATAAAATAAAAGGGAACCTGTGGAATGGGAGAAGATATTTGCAAATGACATAACAAATAGGGGCTAGTGTCCAAAATCTATAAAGAACTTATCAAACTCAACACCCAAAAAACAAAAAAATCCAGTCAAGAAATGGGCGGAAGATATGAACAGATATTTCTCCAAAGAAGACATACATACATATGGCCAACAGACACATGAATAAATGCTCAACATCACTCAGCATCAATGATATACAAATCAATACCACAATGAAATATTAAGTCACACCTGTCAGAATGGTTAACAACTCAGGAAGCAACAGATGTTGGTAAGGATGTGGAGAAAGGGGAACCCTCCTGCACTGCAGGTAGGAATGCAAACTGGTGTAGCCACTCTGTAAAACAGTATGAAGTTTCCTCAAGAAGTTAAAAATAGAACTACCTTACAACCCAGCAATTACACTACTGGGTATTTATCCAAAGGATACAAAAATAAAGATTCAAGGGGGCACCTGTGCCCCAATGTTTATAGCAGCAATATTCACGATAGGCAAAATATGGAAAGAGCCCAGATGTCCACCAACAGATGAATTGATAAACAAGAGGTAGTATATACATACATACACACACACACACACACACTATGGAATATTACTCAGCCATCTTGCCATTTGCAATGACATGGATGGAACTAGAGGGTATTATGCTAAGCAAAATAAGTCAGCCAGAGAAAGACAAATATCAGATTCTCTCACTCGTGGAATTTAAGAAACAAAACTGATGAACACAGAGGAAGGAAAGGAAAAATGAAAAAAGATGAAACAGGGAGGGAGACAAACTGTAAGAGATTTTTAACTATAGGAAACAAACTGAGGGTTGTGGAGGCAAGGTGGGTGAGGGATAGGGGTGGACATTAAGGAGGGTACATGATGTAATGAGCACTCAGTGTTATACGCAACTGATGAATCACTAAATTCTATATCTAAACTAATAATACACTACATGTTAACTAAATTAAATTGAAATAAAAAATCTTTTAAAAGATGATATTTAGCTCCTCTAGGCCCTGTGCTTACTGATGTATATTTTAAAATTATCTTGTCTATGTTTTCAAAAAATCTTTCTGGGATTTTAATAGAAATTACATTAAACCTATTGATTGATTTGGGGAGAACTGTTATCTTTAATATCTTGAGTCTTTCAATCCACGAACACAGTATAACTCTCCATTCTTCTATTCACTGACTTCCTTCATCAGCATTTTCTAATTTTCAGCATGTACTACCTGTATGTTTTTGGTTCATAGTATACTTAAGTATATTTCTTTTCTTTTTTCTTTTTTCTAAGATTTTATTTGTTTATTCATGCTCTCACAGAGAGAGAGGCAGAGACACAGGCAGAGGGAGAAGCAGGCTCCTTGCAGGAGCCCGATGCGGGACTCGATCCCGGACCCCAGGATCATGCCCTGAGTCAAAGGCAGATGTTCAATCACTGAGCCACGCAGGCATCCCAAGTATTTCATTTTCTTTGGAGTAATTATAAGTAGTATTGTATTTTTCATTTAAGTTTCTGAATGTTACTTGGTAATATATAGAAATAACATTAAGTTCTGTGCACTGATCTCGTATACTGTGATCTTGCTGAATTTACTTATCATAGGAATTTTTTGTAGATTCCTTGGAATTTTCTATGCAGAAAATAATGTCATCTGCAAATAAAGGCATTATTTCTTCCTTTCCAAACTACATGTCTTTTATTTCCTTTCTTTGCCTCCCTGCAGTGACTTGAATTTTGAGTGCTATATTATGTAAGAGTGGTGAGAACAAATATTCTTGTCCTGTTTCCAAACTTAGAACAAAAGTACTGTTTTTTTACCATTAAGCATAGTGTTAGCTGTAGGTTTTTACATTTTACATTTTCTTCAGCAAGTTGAGGAAGTTTCTATTTCTAATTTGCTGAGAATTTTATCATGAATGGTGCTGGATTTTGTAAAATGTTATTTCCTGAGCAATTGCTGTGATTATATGATTTTTCTTTTTTAGCTAATTACATTGATTGGCTATGGTGGATTATATTGATTATTTTAATCAATTTGAGTCAGCCTTATACCTACAATAAATCTCACTTGATCGTCCTTTTTTTTTTTTTTAAGATTTTATTTATTTATTCATGAGAGAGAGAGAGAGAGAGACAGGCAGAGACACAGGCAGAGGGAGAAGCAGGCTCCATGCAGGGAGCCTGATGTGGGACTTGATCCTGGGTCTCCAGGATCACGCCCCAGGCCGAAGGCCACGCTAATCCGCTAAACCGCTAGGCCACAAGGGCTGCCCTTGATTGTCCTTTTTATATGTTGTTGGATTCTATCTGCTAATATATTAAGGATTTTTGTATCTAAGTTCATGAAAGATAGTTGTCCACCATTTTTCTTTTTATTGTACTCTCTTTCTGGTTTATTTATCACAGTAACAAACACCTCATAAAATGAATTAGTAATTATTCCCTCTGCTTAAGTTTTCTGAAAGAGTTTGTGTAAAAGTAACATTAATTCTTTAAATGTTTCATATAATTTTCTAGTATAATTATCTGGACACGGAGATTTCTTCTTGGCAGATTTTCAGATGCAAAGTAAATTTGTCTCTTTCTTTTAAAAAATGTATTTTATATCACAGAATTATGAGCAATAATAATTGCTTCTCCCCAGAGCTTTTAATTTTCTTATAACACTCTCTTCAATAACTTCTTTGGAAAGGTTTTGGAGGTTATTTCCTAAATTCATGAATGTAGTTTCCTCTATCTTAGACTCATAAAGTAATATTTTTAAACCCCTATTCATTGGCTTCTCAACTTCCAACAGTTTATCTCGTTCCTCACTTTGCAAGATGATACCCCACCTGCTTCCTCCTTTTCTTTCTCTCTTCTTCCTTTAAACTTCTATCAGTTTAGCTTTACCTTTACTTTAAGGACAGGGATAGCTTTCCATTCTGTCTCATAGGCATATTAATTATTCTGTGCTTGACCTACATTTTAGTTATAACAGATTAATACTATAAACAGCATTTTCATTATCATAACTAGTTCAATATTATAATGACAAAGCCAACTTGTATGCTCTAAATACATTTCTTTTTCTGATTTTTATAATTGTGATCCTTGTTAACTTACTTATAGCTCTAAAGTATGTCATATTTTAATCTAGGCCATAACTTTCTTGTATAATATTTTTGTTTATTTAATTCTTCCCAGAGTTTTTGATTTCATTTGTTTTTTTTCTAGTTGGAAGAAGAAACACGTACCTTCATCAACACAATCTAGTGGTTTAGAGTATGAGCTCTGGAATTATTGCCTAAGTTTGGATCCTGTGTCTACCACTAGTTAACTGTGTGACCTAAAGCAAATTGTCTTACTTCCTTATTTCTTGTTTTCCTATGTTTAAATGTTAATGATGATAATACTACTTATCCCATAAGTTGGAAGATTAAATGAAATAATAAGTATAATGTGCTTAAGACAGTGCCTGGCACTATGTTAAAGTATATTCATGAATGTTAGCTACATTTATTGCTGTTATCATCCCCATCATCACCACCATCTTCATCATTTTTACTATTATATCTCATCATTTTACTATTATATCTCAACATAACATTTACTGCTTAGAATCAATTACAAATGGCATTAGGAAAACAGGGCAGCAACATGCAAAAGAATGCAACTGGACCACTTTCTTATGCCATACACAAAAATAAATTCAAAATGGATGAAAGACCTAAATGTGAGATAAGAAACCATCAAGATCCTAGAGAACACAGTCCATAACCTTTTTGACATTAGCCATAGCAAAGGCTTACTAGATATGTCTCCTGAGGAAAGGGAAACAAAAGCAAAAAATAAACTATCAGGACTTCATCAATATTTGTTCTATGAAGATCCTTCTAGAAGACTACTTACTTCCAATTTTTTAAAAGATTTATTTATCTATTTTAGAGAGAGAGAGAGAGAGAGCACGAATGGGAGGGACAGAGGGAAAGGGAGAGATAATCTAAAACAGACTCTGCCCTGGACTCCACACTGGACTCTCCGACATGGGGTTCATTCTCATGAACCTGAAATCACTACCTGAGCCAAAACCAAGAGTCAGATGCTTAATCAACTATGCCACTCAGGTATCTCTACGGACTTCCAATTTTGATTATTACAGTTTTATAGGGGTTTGGGTTTTTTTTTTTCTTTTTTAAGACTGTTGTAGAGCTGTTACCTTAACACCCATTTTCACTGGATTCCTTCGTCATTTCTTTCATTTCATGGCTTCTTATTCCTTGTGTTTCACATGAACCTTTTCAAGTAATTTCTTCAAAATAATGATTTTAAAGTAAGCTCATTAAGCTCTTGGATATCTGAAAATGGCTATAATACAACTTTAAATTCAATATCACCTTCCTTTGAAGACCTTGCTTTATTGACTTTTAGCATCTACTTTTGATGTTAATGCATCTTTATTATTCACCTGATTTTTGCTCCCTTCCAAGTATCCTGCTTTACTATGTGGAAACTTTTATTGCTCTCTTTATAATTGGAATTCTGAAATAGTGTGGAGAAATGTTGAATGATGTGTTATTTTTAGTCTTCCTCTTTGGCTCTATGTGCACCTTTTGAATTTAGAGACTTCTAACTCATCTATTTCTGTGTTTTTCTTTGAGCATCTTTTTGTGTATGTGTGTGTAACTCCTGTTAATCAGATGTTGGAATTCCTAGGTTGCTCTTCATATGTTTGACACTTTTGTTTAAATATATTTTTTGCTTTATAAATTCTCTTTGTCTGTTTGTTCCAACATCATGGAGATTTTCTTGTCTTTGTCTTCTAGCTGTTATAATTTATGTATAAGTTCAGCAATCATGTTTTCACTCTTGAGAGCATTTTCTTATTCTCAAAGTGTTTCTTTTTCAGAGAAACTTACTAATGATTTATGAATTCAGTATCTCCTTAAATCCAGATATCTCCCACTCAACATCAGTAACCCATTCATGAAAAGAAGACATTCTGTGTGGGATCCCTGGGTGGCTCAGCAGTTTAGCACCTGCCTTTGGCCCAGGGCACGATCCTGGAGACCCGGGATCGAATCCCACGTCGGGCTCCCGGTGCATAGAGCCTGCTTCTCCCTCTGCCTATGTCTCTGCCTCTCTCTCTCTCTCTATCATAAATAAATAAACATTTATTTTTAAAAAGAAGACATTCTGTGTGAAATATGCACTGGTAACCTATTTTCCATCATTTAAAAAGACAAATTAAAGTCCTAGCAGATTTCCTTAACTGTAACTTGTGACTGAAACACAGTGAAACCCTCCTTCACTATATAAAATGTTGAAAATAATGCTCTTGACTGGAAAACAGAATGGTTGTTATAAAATGGTTTATATGCATGTTTCTCTGTATGCAGCATTCTCATGATGCATCATGAGTATTTTTTTCCCAACAAGGCAGGGCAAACAGCACACATAAATTAATATTAATAAATTAATAAACATGTTAGAAGAGGGTAAGGGTAAAATTTGCAACAAAAATAGGGCAAATACCTTGGATGTCCTGTAGTTCACGAAGAAAGGAACACAGAGGAAACATGAAAAAGGAGGAGAGCTGAAGTATAATCATGGTCACTGGTACTGGAAAGTGATATCATGGGTAAGCAGAATTGCAAAGGAACAATTTCAGGCAAACTATGAAACTCAGAAGCTTACAGATTCTTTATCGCTCCTGTACTGAAGCAGGGGTACTAAATGGATCTTCAGGGAGGCAGATGACATTTGAGCATGAAAAACTACAGAATGGAGCTTTATTTACTGTCCTCTAGTTATGTTTATAGAATTCTTTGTATAGTGCTATAAGGAGGATCAAGCAATAATATCTCCACCAACTTCATTATCATTGTGTCTGTATAGCCCACAGATTATTTTCAGCAAGCCATGTCTCATGGTTTAATTGAATGCTTTCCAAGTTACCATTAACTCTTCCAACTGATATTCTAACCAAGTTCAGTACTCGCTAATTTATCAGTATGATATTTAAAGAATTCTTCAATATCTTCTTCATTGACCTTTTCTCAAAGCCAGTTTTCTTTGCAAGAGTTAATGAAGAATTGCAAAGAATGGCTCAATTGCAAAGAATGTATATAATGATGTGAAGCTTCTCTCAGTGTCAGCAACATTTGGCACACACATTTGTGGACACTAGGCATGCTTTTCAAAACATCTATTGGTAATTTTGATGTCTTCCAACTATATTTGGAATATAGCTAAATAATTTTTCTCTGTATCATTTTTAAATGTTTTATTAATTTTGGGGACATAAGTTTTTCTTATGTAGGTATCAGCTTAAAAATTGTGGTGCTGAATGATACATTTATTGTAGAAGTTTGAGACTTAAAAACAAATAGGGGCACCTGGGTAACTCAGTCCTTTAAGCATCCATCCAACTCTTGACTTCAGCTCAGGTCTGGATCTCAGGGTCATTATTTCAAGTCCTGCATTAGGCTCCACAACCAGCATGAAGCCTCCTTAAAAACGAAACAAAATCAAACAAATAATAATTCCACCGAGGAAATATCAAATGAAAAGACATTTTTTAGGATATACCTGTAAATATAAACACACTACCTTAGAGTTTTATTTCTAAATTAATTTATAAATAATCCGTATCTTCTGGTTTCATTTATCTGTCTTGTACCCTTTTATTCTGCAAACGTTACTCAAATTATCTGACAATTCTTAGTTGTCTTTACATATTCAAGAATGTGGCAATATGAAAAATAACTGACATTCTGTGTGTACATAGGCTGGAGTGGTACCCAGAAAGACTTTGATTTAGGATGAGTAGGCCTTACAGATTGCAAAATCTTCAGGTTTTTAATTGTGAAGCCAAAGCTATACCAGTTAGGTAGTTCTGCTCAGAGTGCTTCCTTCAATTACTTTATAAGACTCTTCTGGGTGTATATTTGTACCAGACAACAAGTTCAATAGAGTAAAATTGTGTGTCTCCTGTTATTTTTCTTCTAATTTTCATTATTCTAATGGCTACAAGTACTATTTTAGAAAAATAACTGAATTGTTTTTTTTCCTCTCCACTAGTGGCAGTAATTAGACTTTCAAATAACAGAATTAAACGAGCCCAAGTTAAACATTAGAGGAATACAACAAAAAGCAGAATTACTGTGGTTTCATTACATTAAAAATGTTAAATAACTCATTGTCAAGTAATGTAGGAGGAATTTTTTTGTATGTATATTATAAAAGATATGAAAAAGGTCAGATTAGGCATTAGAAAAAATTCTTTGAAAATAAAGCCAACAAAATGTATTCTGAAGCATCCTTCCCAAGAATTGCTAAATTAAATTTTAGAAATATTTATGCAGTTTATTTACTCAGTTTCTCCAAACATACAATAATCTCAGATTAGTATAAACTAATCTCAAATAGTGAAAATGCTAAACAAATTATATGTCAATAAGATGTAAATTATTAAATTTATGAATACTTTAAAAGGAAGTGGAGAACTAACTGAAATCAAGCAGTCAACAAATAATATATACATGTGCACACACATACACCCAAACATTAAAAGGTTTCTATTTTTCTGAAAATATATGCAGGACAAAACTAAAATATAATACACTAAAATGGTCATTATAATTCTTTCTAGATGTCGGAATATATAATTTTTATTTAGATTTGTTTTATGTGTGAGGATGTTTTGGACTGCAAATAAAAGAAAATTCAACTCAAGTAGATGAAAAAATAAGGAAAAGCTATTATTTCACATAGAAGGCACTCCAGAGGTTGGAAAGTAACAGTATGGTAAATTCCACAGCAGAATGATTTCATCACAGATTGAGTTCTCTCCATTGGGTTATTTTGTGCTCCTCAGCATGGTTTTGCTTTTGTTCTTGGGATTGTTCCTTTGTACAATTAAGATGACTTCAGTATCTCTAAGCACTGCACCTCAAACAATATTCAAAAAACAAAAGGGTAAAGGGAAGTATATATTTTTCGCAAGCCCTTCACAAAAATGAGGAAAACCTCAGACCCTGTGAACAAAATGGATTGCATGTCCATTTTTAAACTCATTATTGACAAGGAGAATGAAATTAAAAATATTGGCTTAAATTAATCAAATTCAACTCCTAGAGCTGGGAAGGGGTCCTAACCTTCCCTAAAGAACATGCCCACCCAATACCTGAACATATCAGGTTTGGGCTAGCAAGGAATAACATCAAACAAGACCTAATAAATGGAGAGTTATTATATATGTATAGGGTGATTGTGTTATTTTCCTAATGCTGCTAGAACAAATTACCACAATCTTAGTGGCTTAAAAGACACAAATTTATATCTTACAATTCTGTGAGTCAGTTGTTTAAAATGGGTCTGTGGGGCTACATTCCTTCTAAAGACTGTAGGAGGGAATCTGTTTCCTTGCCTTTTCCAGTGTCTAGAGATTGCCCACATTCCTTGGCTCATGGCCTTGTATCATTCTGATCTCTGATATAGTTGCCACATTTCTTCTCTACCTCTGACATTCCAGACTCCCTTTTATTAAATACTCTGTGAATGATTGGGCCAATCCAAATAATCCAGGATAATTTCCCCATCTCCAGATCCTTTTGCCATGTAAGGATATAAGGTAATAGAGTATAAGGTAATATAGTAGTAGGTTGTGGGGATTATAGTGTGGAAATCTTTGAAGGACTATTCTGTTTTCACACCAAATGTTAATATGACAAATTATACAGTGACTTGACATTATAAAGATGTCAGTTTATCTCCAAAACTATAAACAAATTGAACACAATACCTATCAAAATTCCAGGGTGATTTTTTTTTTAGGAAATTGACAAACTTATTAGTTTTAAATGTATATGGAATAATAAAAGTCCATATATAGCTAACTCATCTCTGTAAAAGATAGTCAAGGAGTAGGGGACTTTCCTTATGCAATATTTAGATATGCTAATGACCTTTGCAATAAACGCTGCAGCATACAGGCAACTAGACAATGTTTCAAAATTGAAACTTAAGAAGAAGGTAGGAAATCGATTTATAATTAAAATGGCACCACAGATCAGTGAATAAATTATAAGCTGTTTGTTTATTAAGTGCTGTAAAGAAGACTAGCTCTCTACATGGAGAAAAATAAACCCGGATGCCTACCTTATATCATATACAAAAATATACAAAAATGAACTTTAAATAGATAAATTATCTGCTGTAAACAAAAGTATTAGGTAAACATAGCAACCTGGGTAGAAGTCAGATGAGCCCATTTCTGAAGATAGAAACAGTCACCATCACTTAGTTACATTTTCAGCAGGTACCTCTAGGGAGATATTCAGATCCCCCTTCCCAAAAACAGGGAATACGTGTCTGTTCCAAGAGCTAGCCCCAGGTTTTAGGCCCTCGAAAGCACTTGTGGAGGCTGAGAATATTAAGGCCATTCCACTTTAAGTTCAGCGTTAGCACAGGTACAGCCACCCCAGGCCCCTGTGAATAAGAGCTGAAATTTACATTATTTCAGTTATAAGGGAAAAAAAAAAAAAAACACAGCTTACAGCTTAAAGTCCTAGAAAACCCCATATTAGGATGAGAACAGAGCCCAAGCCAAGGGCATGAAGCCCCATATTAGAATAAGAACAGAGCTCAATGCCCATGGCAGAAAGTCCCATATCAGAATGAGAATGGAGCTCAATGCCCTTGAAAGCCCCATATCAGAATGTAAACAGAACTTGAGAAATTCCTCCCCCCTTCTGGAGTTCCCCTAGACCAGCCCTTAAAACTCAGCTGAAACCCACCTTGGGGTCCAAGTCCCTGCTCCGCTGTGTCGGGTATACTTGGACCCAAGCTCGAGCTTGTAAATAAACCCTCGTGTGTTTGCATCAGTGTCGGCTCCTTGGTGGTTTCTCGGATACGTAATCTTGGGCACAACACACTGGCTCTCAAACTTGGCTACGTGTTGGAATAACCTGGAAATCTCTAAAAGAAATTGATGCCTAAATCTCACTCTGAAAGATTCTAATTTATGGAATATGAGTGACACCTCAGCGTTTTAAAAATTCCCTTCCCAAGTGGTTTTAATATGTAGTGAAGTTTGAGAACCACGAGGGTGGAAATGGATTTGAAAGCGAACCTTCATTTCAAGGTCTATCCTTCTAACATTACTTCCAATTGTGGGGGGCTGGGGAGGTCTTGGAAGGATATTCTTAGTCCATCATATTGATTTTTCATTCTATATTTTGTTTTCTCATTCATTCATGCATTTGTTCATTCATCACTTAAGGCTTTTTAAATACAGACCAAGACAAAACATAAACACCTCCAGCTGTTCTTCATGGAAATGATACAGGAAAGTTTGGTTCTTGTTTCACAAAGAATGAATCTCACGGACAAAGGAGAGTGAGTAAAGGGATAGACGTTTATTAAGTGAGGATACAGAGAAAGCTCTCAGAAGTGAGAGGTGTCCCAATGGGTTGCCACTGGGGGATTGTAGGGTCGGTCTTTTATTGAGAGCCTAATCAGGGAACCTAAATTTTTTTTTAACATATCCATTAATATCATCATTGAGTGAGGACTAGTGATAACATCTTTAATGACTTACTTCCTTTTTAGGGTCCGATAATTCTTTGTTGATCACAAGTAGCTGATATAACAAGACATCTTCCCCACCCACACCTAGAGCAGGGTGGTCTGGCTTGTTCCATTATCTCTGGTTTCCTTACACCTCAGCGTTTTTGGGATTTTTGTGGGCCTGCTTCTGTGGCCCCCTACCTAGCCCTGCTTAGCCCCATTTGTCCCTAACTCAGAAAGAGAGCAGACATTAAACAGTATTCTACAAATAAACATTTAGTTACAAGGTAGTATTCCAAACGATTCAGTTTGAATAGACACAAGGATAAAGGAATCAAAATATTTAAAAACCAAAAGCAAGATGTTAAAGTTGAGAAATGATAAAAGAAAAATATGCATTTAGGCAATAGTGACAAGTAATACCAAGAATGCTGTCTATTATTTATCATCCACATTACAAGGGATACAAGTGAAGATGTGCTGGTAAATGTTAACAACCAGCTCTCCAAATTAAAAAGAGGAAAAGATCCTGATTTGTAGTGTTTGTTAATTTCCTTGACGTAAATAATTTCACCATGGCCATTTCCAAACTACCAATACGGTATGAACGGATGTGGAGCTGCAAAGAGACACACACAGTTGGTTCTCATGAACTGATGCAATCTAGCTCTAGTATACCATTAGACACCTGATAGTGTTCAAATAAATTATAACTAAAAATAATGCCAACTTATATATGTTTTATGGCCTCTTTTTTGGTTTCATTTTCTTTTTTGTTCTTTCTCTGTCGTATCTGAATCACTATTCTCAAAAAGACTAATTAGAGGAGGTTTACATTTTATAGATGAATTCTTGTGATAGTTAATTTGATGTCAACCTGACTGGATCATGGGATGCCCACATGTCGAATTAAGCAATATCTCTGGGTGTGTCCGTGAGGGTGTTTCCAAAAGAGAGCATTTGAATTGATGAACTGAGTAAAGCAGATGGCCCTCCTCACTGGAGTGGGTATCATCTAATCTTGTTGAGAGCCTAAATAGAACAAAAAGACAGAGGAAGTTTGAATTTGCTCTCTGCCTGACTGCTTGAGCTGAGAAATTGATCTTCTCCTATCCTAGCATTCCCTGGTTCTCAGCCCTTCAGACTCAGACTGGAATCCACACACAGGATCTCTGGCTCTCAGGCCTTTGAACTACCTACCACCATTGGTGGCTTTCTTGGACTTCTGACTTGCAGACAACAGATTGTACAACTAACTATGGGAACCAGTTCTTATAATAAAATATAATTTTTTAATATACATAAAATTGGTTCTGTTTTCCTGGAGAAGTCTAATATGTTATCTTTCATCTATTTCTCTGTACTGCTCTCATTAACTTCTGGAGTTTTGCAACAGCATGAAATTCCATCTCTGTTCTCTCCTGCTCTCTCTTCTTTTGTCCCTGTTTAGTACCTTATACCTGTGAGAAGTGTCCTTGGCTGAGCCACTGATGATGGTGTTCAAAGTTAAAAGACTAACTTCCTCTCTATTAACAGTTATTCACCACTTACCATGTGCTGGGTACTGTTCTAGCAAGCATGAATTCCAGCCGTAACCATCATAAAATCCTTGTAGCAACACTATAAGGTAGTTACTATCTCCAGCTGAGAAAGAAATGAGGACTAAAGCAAATTCCCCTCAGGTCACTCCTATATTCCATAGTGATGGAGCCAGCAGTCTGGCTCCACAGTCTATTCTCTTTGACACCATAGAAGACAGCCCCTAAATCACAGGTTTTCAATACTAGTGCAGGCTTTACAAAAAAGTGAGTGTTCAGTGTGTCTCAATGATTTGGAAGCAACAATGCTATTTCTTTTAAATTACTTCACTACCTGCCAAATTAATACAACTCTATTCTCTACTTGTATGTATATTTAGACTGGAAGATGTTGATTATCGCCATTCCTTCTCTGCATCTCATCCCTATGTTCTTCACATTTCCTATTGCTCTCCCCCTCTGTTTTTCTAACTGCTAGTTTTGGGTAACATTTTTTCTAAAATTTATTTGAGTGGAGGGGCTCCTATGATATAATTTACTAATCTCTAACTTCACACAGTTCAAAAAATAAAATATAGTATCCAGAAAGAGTACATACTTCTCTTTTTTTTTTTTTTTTTCAGTAAAAGCTCTGTTTTTATTGCAGTAATAAAAAATAGAGCTAGGAGGCCCTCGGTAAAAATCATATGTAAGACAGCCATTCTTCCACTCAGCCACCACTTATGTCTTCTGGCATAATCTAATCTAAGCAGTTTGCCTTTGTCACAGTCTCATTTATATCCACACATTCCAAGATGGATAAAGAACTTACTACTTTATTAGCAACTAATCACAGGTAAATCAATTTTTCAATTATCTGTGTCCCTTTAAACTGTATCATAAATTCCTCCAGTTTAGTAACCCAATTGTGAGAGTTGGCTGGAAGGAAATATAGTCACTGTGTAGCAATAGGCCCAAATCATGGCCCTGCTGAGCCCTGCTGGGTTTAACCTGTTTATGGTCAACTGTACTTGCTCTATCTAACCCAACTCCCTTGCCATCAGTGGTTTGGGGGGTTTTCTTTGTTTTGTCTTGTTGTTTTTTTTTAAGATTATTTATTTATTTATTCATAGAGACACAGAGAGAGAGAGAGAGAGGCAGAGACACAGGTAGAGGGAGAAGCAGGCTCCATGATCACACCCTGGGCTGCAGGTGGCGCTAAATTGCTGCACTATCAGGGCTGCCCCCAACAGTGATTTTGACCACAACGCGCAGTAAGAAATACTTTAACATTATACACACACAACTAAAGGTATTTCTTACTATGTGTGTATATATATATTTATATATGTGCATACACACAACTAAAAGTTGTATCATGTAAATGTTCTTTGATATTCTCTATTCTAATATATTTGGTTTTTTTCTCAATTGATAATCCTGACTCACCAAAAGACTTCATGACTTAAGACATCGCAACTCCTATTTCGAAATTCACTGCCCTAGACAGTGATGCCTCTGCTCCAAAATGAAGTTCACACTCCTTAACATAGCACCAGAAGGCTCTTCATGATCCGTCTTCCTTTCTCTTCAGTTTCATCTCTCACCACTTCCCCTTTGAATGCTAAACTCCAGGCCTACAGAATTACTTATAACTTTCAGGAAGCCTGATGTCTCTCAAAATCTTTACAATATCTACACCATGTACTATTCACCCTTGTGTCTCAGTTCAACATAGTGGTTGGTATCTACTAGGCATTCAATAAATAATAGGTGGATTAGTAAATACATGAATGAATGAACAAATGGAAAAGTTCTATCAACATCTATTTAAAGAATATACTTTGACTATAAAATACCATCAATTTCACTCTGAAAATCCAGACTTTGGCTACAGAAAGGAGAAAAAATATTCAATAACCTAGAGGTTTATTAAGAAAAATCGTAATTTCTGAAATCCAGAGTCAACGGTTTCATAAAAGCTTATTTACTTAGGAAATTTTCACCCATTTAATTTGGGTCATCTTGATTTGTTTTGTCATCAATAAATCAAGCTCACAAGTAAAGTTGATTGCATACTAAATTTTGTGCCCTTCTTGGGATAATGATGACTTAGAAAAATAAGTTGCAATGGCATAAGTCCTGGTTACTGTAGTAACGGCTTTTATGGTATAATAGATAATTAAGGAGAAGTATTTAGCCAATCTATTTGCTAATGGGAAGTGCTCAATAGGTAGCCTTTCATAGTTGGTCAAAATAATCTATCCTGTGTTCATCAGAAGCAAAAGTGGAACACAGCCAACAGTATATTATAAACTAGCCTTGAACTTCCTTGTGCATATGGACCACATGGTTAATTTTATTAAAATACAGATTCTGATTCAGTAGGTCTGGAATGGAGTCTGAGACCGTTTCTAACAAGGTTCCAGGTGATGCTGATGCTGTTGGTTCATGGAACAGATTCTAAGTGACAAGAAAAGTACACAGTATACTGAAGACTATTTTGCTCCTAGGGAATATTATTTCCTGACACAAGCATTTTTGTTACCTAGGTAACTGGGCCACAAGTGGGTCCTATGACTACTTGACCTAATGACTTACTGTGTCTTCAGAACTGTTTTAGCAAAGGAGAAGCCTTCCCTTGGACTCCTTCTCGGACAATGAGTTTCTTTCCCCTTTTCGAATTAAAGGAATCAGTACAGTGTGTATCTTCTAGTTACCAGTGAAGCAGCCAATTTTTATTTATCTCTTTTTGTCAGAAACTTAAAAGAAATTAATAACTTTGTTAACTACTCTATAGTGCTGAAAACATGGGGAAAAGATATAGAAGAGCCATGCAGAACCCAAATAGCTCAATATAGAATTTTGACTTGTATGATTCTCACTTAATAATTTTCTGTTAGGGATTTCCTTAAGGTTTTTAATGGAAGATAATCAAATTCCATTCTTATATAATCAGTTTTACATCTGTCAGTAACATTTGTAAGTCAAGATTTTCTGACAATATTAGAAAAGTGTGGGTGTTTTTTTCCCCAGTTCTCTTCCTTCTTAAAAGGTCTTTTTCTTTTTTTTTTCCTTTTTGCTATACACTTTTCTCCAGGAAGAGAAAAAAAAGGCATAGGTGTACAGAGTTACTTTAAATACAGAGAAAATCTTTCTTTGACATGTTTACTACAAGAAAGACCATTGAAAATGAAGTCTGAGAAGGATATAAAGCAAAGCCAATTTAGAAAATAACCAAGGTTCATACTTGGCTGACTTAAAATTCTCATCATTGTTATTGAAATATTGTTGCAAATATATTACAGACAACTGTTCTAAAACTTTGAGAATTTCACAGATAATTTAAAAGAAATGAATCAATTAACCTCTCTGGAATCCATATAAGCCTAGTACATTTTGCAGCCTCTTGCGATTTCCTAAAGAAGGAACCCAAACTACATCTTAACTCAGGTCCATCCTGCCAGGCTAAGGCAATGACCTTCTCTCCAACTCTGTTGAAAGATAGGCCCAATATGGGGCACATGAACTACTTGTCCCTCCTAGCCCTTTGTTGACTGAACTATAATTGGATCCAAAGTCTAAGTCAGTCAAATTCCTTCTCTTTGGGCTTAAGACATAAGAAATAGAACAAAAGATAAAGCCAATGGGTATACAGAAAAGCCTGTATTGTATGGATGGAGATTTCTGTGATTTGTCTTGCATAATTGACCACTGTGACCTACACATATGCAGGCAGGCTAAAGAATGTTGTTCAATGAGGCTTGTGCTGCATGAGTGACCTCGGGAGCCTGGTTAGTTGACATTAGCTGGCCTCCAGATCAGAATTGGCCCTTCTGGTCTGGATGCTAAGAGCTATAAATCTTGCATTACATCCCCTCCAGCTCCAGGCTGGGCTGGCCCCCAAGAATGGGATCTGGGAAGGGAGGCAAGCACACCCTTCAAAATGTAATGACATGTTAACATAGGAATGCAGCTCCCTCTAAATTGCATATAGGAGAACAAATGTTTAACTTCAGACCCTGGCATGTGTCTTATAAATATGGCCCTCATAGGGATGGTCAGTTGGAAGTCTCACCTGAGGGGAGGATGCTCTGCCCAGGCCTCTGAATTGGAACTCCATCCTGGCTGTATCCACTGAGCTTCCCCAGCTAATGAGGTTGGACATTATAAGTACCCAATCTGATATAACTCTGTCTTATTCTCCTCTACTGGTTACTATTTCCCTCATCTATCTGTAGATTTCCCTTTTCTTCTGCTTCTGTTAGATTTTTATAATATCAATAAAGTGTTTTTTTTTCCCCCTTCAAAGCTGAGAGGAGGGCCACTGTGAATCTTTTCTTCAGAACAGAGCCATGAGTAAGAGTGGGAGCCATAAGGGTTATGAGAAGGTGTTTAGAAAATCTAAACACAAACAAATATAGCAGGGGCAAAATTAGTCTATGAGTTTTCCTAGGTTCTTCCTCTCCTCCACTCTTTTCTCCCTAACTAAAAGACATATCAACTGGATAGTTCCCTCCATGGGCCATTTTATTAACCAGTTTGTGTGAAATAATTTGGGTCAGAAATCAGGATGGGATATTTGCATAAATAAGAGTGAGATTTAAGGAGAGAGAGGGAAAGGGTAGGAGGTGGGAGAGATTGAGAGAGAGAAAACAGGGAGGGGGTAGGGGAGAGGAATAGAAATATGAACAGTGAAGAAGGAGAAAGGCTCATGAGGATGGAGGGAAGGAAGTAGGCAGTAAGAATGTCCACAAGGAATTGGAGCATATGTTCATAATCAAGGGAGGTTTCCTTGGGTTGGGATGGGGAAGTTGAGAGACCTTGAGGTCCTGCATTACAAGATGATGGTGGGAGTTAGTGACAGCTTTATATTAATACTAGTGTGGCAACATTGTGTCTACGTGTGCTGAAGGCTTGAAAAGACATGATCTTTGCAAGGTGAAACAAGTTCTGTGGCACACTACTTAGTGTAATAGTAAAGACCTGAATGAAATGAAAGAAGGGGGTTTTAGGCAATAATTTTGTGAGTTAATGAATTAAAATCTTTTAAAATTTCTTTGAGACATGTAAGTAAAGAATAAAATTATTTTATATTAGTGTTGGTCACTGGACTAGGGCTCTTTGAATTCGACACTTGGTGCACTAGGATTTATTCAGCTTTCCAAGAGTACAAAGCAGAAGGTGGAAGATACAGGATAAAAAAAATATTGAATAAACTGAAAGACTGACTACTATGGTAGTAAAAAGCAACCAGATTTAATAAGCAAGGCTTTGTCTACTAGTGGAGTGAGGTAAAGTCACATTTATGGCCGAGCCCTGGAAATTCATGAATTCTTCATGCTGAGCTCCACACAGCTGCTATTTTAGGTCCCTCTTCAGTTTCCATGAGACCTACCTGTTACTGTCCTTAAATTCAAAACATCCCTCTCTTCTTTACTGCTACAAAATAGGCTTGCTATAACTCCAATTATTTGAGGTAAATTGAATCTTCATTTCTTACAACCAAGAAAGGAAAGATATACAAAAGATAAATATAATCTCATTCTTCTTTATATCACAAAAATAAATACAACTGACTCCTTAAAAGCATCAAATATTAGTATAATGACAGATAAGGTGATATACATTAATACATTCAAAAAATATTTATTGAGAAGTACTAAGTAGTATTGAGAGCTTTCTATTACTGGGCAATTAAATGCTGGATAAACAAGAGTTGAAGTCTTTGACATTCTAGGAGGACACAAAAAAAAGGCAAATTGATTTTATCTTCAAAGTCATAAAGTTCACATGTATTATTTCCTCATCACTGAAAATTTAATTGAATAACGTGCTCACTGAATTAACCAGCTGTTTTTGCATCTTGAAAACACAGTGTGAAGATCTGTATTGTATACCTAATGATTCTATTTATAAGTAATGTAAAATTTTAACAGGATCTACATCTTGCTCAGAGTGAAGTTTTACTTCGTTAAGTCTTCATTTGTTTTAAGCATTAGACCAGTGCTAATTCCCAAGGCTTCATCACCTTGCTTTTTTTTAAAAAAAGTAAAACTGTCCTTTTAAAATACATTTCCACTCTTCCTTCCTCAGACCCACTGAGGAAATCACTGCTTGTATTAGGTTTATATTTACACTTAGATTGGATTTTGACCCAAAAAAGTCCTCCTCATAAAAATTAATCCTTTATTGTTTATAGTAATGCAGTAAAGGAAAAGTTCTAAAAGGCCAAGCATGTTGCTCTATCTGTGGAATAGCTTGACAGTACTCCTAAACCAAAGTCAATATGGACTTCTACAAATATGTATGTGTTAAGGTTCCAAGCATCAGTAGACAGGTGAGCAGAGCCAGAGCATCAATGTGCAGGAGTCCATTCTCAGGAAGGTTTCTGGGGAGAAGACCAGGATAACTCTTCATTTCAGAAATTTGTCCTCCAGGTCCCAGAAACCATATCTGAGGCCTAACTTGTAGGCAGCACTGTGCACAAACAGGGCAGAAGCAGGTGATGAAACACACAATGCACTGCAGAAAGAGAAATCATGCCTCATTCCAGTAGAGCTAATGTGGCAAAAACCCCAACATGGAAGCAGAGTTCTTACTCTTAAATCCTGGCAGCAGCACTTCCTATTTATATGAACTTGGGCAATGTCCTTAATGTGATAGATTAAAAAAAAAAAGTCTCTAATTTCTCCTGTCACTGTCTGCAAGCTCCACCACAAGCCACCCCACTGACCCCCAGCAATGTGGTTTTGTCAGGTCACATGTATTATCAGGTGGAGGGACCTACTTCCGTACTCTTTGAATCTGGGCTGTGACGTGATTTGTTTTATACAGAAGTGACATTGGTGCAACTTCCAATCCTGGGCCTTGAGAGGTTTTGAAGCTTCTGTTCTCACCATCTTGGAATGCGGTGCCTCCACATAAAGAAATGTGGACAATCCTGCTAAAGAAGGAAACTACATGGGACAGAGATAACCTGTCACTGCTGAGGTCTGGCCACCAGATGGTCTGGCCTCTGTCGGGCCACCAGATGAACATAGTCTCATGAGTGATGTCAGGTGAGACTAGCAAAAGAACTGCCCAGCAGAGACAAGCTGAATTGCTGGGCCACTGAATCATGAGAAAATAAAACAATAGTCTCTTTAATCCACTAAGGTTTGAGTAGTTGGCAATGCCAAAAAGATAATTGATATACTAACCCCATCTTTTTGTGCCTCCATTTGCTCCTCTGTAATATGGGGATGATAATATACTTGTCGCATAGTGACCTCTAGGAGTTTGGTATTCATTTCATTATTATTCCCATTTCTCTAAGGTACAGAGTGAGGCTCTAGTACCCAGAATTGCCCAGATCCTAGCAATCTGAGCAAGTACTATGGAACAGTCAAAGGACAGCAGTCATGGAACTGATGTCACTGCTTCACCCTGATTCTGGTGGGCATATTGTGGTGTTCTCATATGCCTTTTTCAGGCTATGAGCTAAGCAGCAAGTATGGCAGAAGGAGTTGAGGGACTCAGAAGTCCTACATTACAAGACTGGGGCACAAGTCAGTGAGACAGCTCTGTATTAATGTTAGTGTGGCAACATTGTGCCTACAGTCTGCAGTGTCCTGGGAAGACACATGAGCCTGGCAAGGAACTACAACATCTACATCATCAGCCCCAACAAAGCTTTTACTACTTCAGCCTCTTTTCAGGGTGTATAATTGCTTCTGAAATAAATGAAAGCAAACACTATTTTATGTTTTCTGAGTACAAACGATTAATTTGGATTTTCATTGTTTGAGTATAGAAGTAAATATTTTCATGGTAATTATTCAAGACTTTAGTAACAAGAATAAGTTATACATGAACAGGATTGTTAATAATTGTTTTATATAAATGTATATCATATGTCTTTGGGAAATTAATATTACAATTATAATTTTTTGACTCTATCATCCTTATTAACTATAAATCTATTGCACACACAAACATGCCTAACATTTTAAATAGAAATACTTTGCAAATGTAAACAACAATCAGCTTCCTTCCATTAGGTACCTACCACTAAGTGCCAAGTTCCTTTACACATAGGTCATTCTTTCTCACAGCAGCCCTATAAGTTAGGCATAGCTTTTCCCAAATTTATAGGTGGGGAAACTACAGCAAAGAGAAATAAAATAATTGTTCCAGTGTGAAACACTGTGTTTGCACTCTGCAAATAATGCTGCAGATATTAAATGCATCTCAATTTCACAAAGAGGTTTTTAAAAAAAATTTTTTTTTTACACATGCATTGAAAGGGACCTTAAAGTTCGTTTCAGGTTTTATAGGTGAAAGTTTGCATAGGTGGAAGTGTATAAATGTTGCATACTTCACACTGAAATACAATTGGAGATCTTAAGAACTGGATATGCATTACAATTTTTGATAACATACAACATGATGTAAAATTTGCAACTTTGTTGTAGTTTCTGCCACTGCATCGACCACTGGAGGGCAACATCATACATAATTTTATAACTTCTCCGCTTGGTCTCCTAATAGGGGTGGACAGAATGCAAAGAAATGTAGTTAATAGTTAATTCAATAATTTATGAGTCATAAATGGTGCAACAGGATGAGAACCCAGTATTGTCCACTCTAGAGTACATACTCATTTTCACTACACCAAACTGTCTCTCTCTTTTACTTCTCCCAGGTTATGAGAACACATTATATTTTAAGGAGAATTCCACTAGTCCTTAATAATCTGCAATCCTTCTGGTACTACAGGTGACATATTTCTCAGAAACACAGCCACAGGAAGAACAAATTTAGTGTTGCCTACACAGATAAAAGCAATAAACACTTGAGTATTTCAGAATCAATCATTAGAAATCAATCCTTAATTTTAAAATAGGAAATAAAACAACAAAATAATCTGTGAATACACATTTGAGTTGAAATAGGGAGGTTTTTTTTTTTTTAGATTTGTTTATTTTAGAGGGATGGGGTGGGGAAGAGCAGGGGAAAGGACAGAGGGAGAAGGAGAGAAAATCTCAAGCAGACTCCATGCTGAGTGTGGAGCCAGACTCCGGGCTTGATTCCAGGACCCTGAGTTCATGACTGGAGCAAAAACCAAGAGTTGGATGCTTGACCAACTGAGCCACCCAAATGACCCCGAAATGGGTAGTTTTAAAGAAAAAATGAGCTAATAGCTCTTTCTTACTACCTGACAAAGACAATCCAAAAATGAAACTGCAATACAAAAGATGTGAGACAATATTATCCTCCTTTTCTTAAGTTATTTAAGATAGGCTTCTCTACTTGCAAACAAGAATCCTAATAAACCAACCACTCGTCAAAGAACATGCTAAGCTATGCTCTAGAAAAGCAAATGAAAAAGGGAATTCTTTTTATTCCTTCTAAATGCACAACGAAATTTTCAAATTTTCTCTTTGCCAAATTCATTTGTGTCCTGATTTTAAGTAAAATGCTGTTGTCCTATGTAGAGAGACTCATACAAATCCCATTGCTGTTACTACCACCCTCCAGCTTTCTGAGAAAACTTAGTGAGTTTCCTGACTACAGCATCTTTTCTCTTTAAAGAGTGCACATAATTGATTCTAGAGAAGATTACCCAGAGACTAGCCCCAGGGCACAATTTTTTGACTTCCAAACTACTGTTGCTGTTGGGCCTTCTCTTTGATTTACTTCTTTTATTTTTTTACTACTCCTCTACTTAAGTGAGTCTATTCTTTGTCAATAGCTTTCATCATTACCGTTAAAAGGTTTTTTAAAAGCCCCATAATAATTAAAAAAAAGCCTCATAATACTGTTGATTCTACATCAGTTTTACCATATTTAAATTTCCCTGGGGATGCTGACATTTCTAAAATGTTAGAGAAAAGGGAAAATTATTATTGTTATGTTTTCTAACCACTAAGCAAATAATAAAATAGACCTGAAGAAGTTCCAGTCTAATTCCTTTGCTCTGAGCTGGCCCCCTAAATTAAGATCTTTTCACCACATAATAATTCAATAACTTCCTTTAAAAAAAAAGATTTTTATTTCTTTATATGAGATAGAGAGGCAGAGAGAGTGCACAGGCAGGAGGGAGAGGCAGAGGGAGCAGGAGAAGCAGGTTCCCTGCTGAGCAGGGAGCTAATGCCGGTGGGTGCGAGGCTTGATCCTGTAATCCTGGGATCCCAGGATCATGACCAGAGCCAAAGGCAGAACCTTAACCAACTGAGTCACCCAGGTGCCCCAACAACTTCTTTTAATAACCCATTTCACAATTTATCAGGCTGAAATCTCTAAAAACTCACCTAGATTTTTTTTAAAGTTTTTATTTCTTTAGAGAAAGAGAGAATGAGAGTGGATTGAGCGGGAGAGGGAGAGAGAATCTCAAGCAGACTCTGTGCTCCATGGGCCTCCATCTCCTGACCCCTGAGATCATGACCTGAGCTGAAATCAAGAGTTGGACACTCAACCAGCTAAGTCACTCAGGTGCCTCTCACCTAAATTTTTTGTGCAGTATACAGTGAGTGTTCTTTACTTTCCTACTTTCTTTCCCTCTTACTGGGAGGTTCTTCCTCCCAGTAAAATCCTTTTTTTACAAATATGAAATCTTATGCAAAACCCAATTTATTATAAAGAGAGAAGGGAGCTGTTTTGTTGAAGCCTGCGAGCCTGCCTGCCTGTTCCACATTCACCCACACCAGCCACCAAGGCTCTGGGTAACATGGACTGAAAATCTTGCTGTGGGGTGTGCTCATTTAAAATTAGAGTTTTATTCTCCAGGCGAGAAAATAATTATTTTAGTCTTTCGTCATATGTAAGGGATCCCAACATTATAATCATTTTTGACTTCTTTGTAAATCTACCTTGAAAGACTCCAAAAAGTTTAGGGCTTTAGTGAAGATGTGGTTGGCTGAGTAAAATGGGAGAATTGCCTCCGAGTTCCACGTCAGGCTCCATTTTATACAACTTACTTGTAGATCTTCCAAGCATTGTAACTCCGATTGCCATTTTTTTCTGTATAATATAGAGCAAACTTACACTGGTGTAATTGGCAGGCACTGTGCCTCTTAAACACCTTACATCCAATATTTCATTTCACCTCCACAGCAGCCCAAACCTTGATGCTGTCAGCATTTGCACTACTTCAGTGGTTCTTGACCTTGGCTACAAATTATATTATTGGCGGATTTTTGAAAATCCAATACCTAGGTATCACACGCAGATCAATTAAATCAGAATTTCTAAAGGTAGAAGCCAGGCATCATTTTAAAGACTCTCCGGGTGATTCTGTATGTTCGCAAGACTGAACTACCACTCTAAAAGGAATTTCCTATCAGCTGCTGAGAAAATTAATTTTGACATTTTCTTACCCAAGCAAGTAGTCTTCAAAAGTAGTAAATATACATGAAAGTGCACTTCTCCCGGGGAGGCTGCCATTACTTAGGCTATGTTTGGAACTCCTTTTTTGTAATTGCTTTTAGTCAATTTACCAGTCCTCCTTAGAAAATTCTTTTCAGTGCCCACAGCAGGATTGCATGGAGGTGCAGAGAGCTCTGGGTGCACCTGAGGATACCATCCCTTCCCCTGGCTGTGAGCTTACCCAGGATAAAAACTAGGAGAATCCTGTGGCTCCTGGCAAGGCCATCAGCACCTCCCCCTCTCAATTCATTAATGCTGAGAGCCATAAAGGAGGCTAGAATGAGTATTGGTTTTCTACCTCCTTCTGGGAATTCTTCAGACTTAATCCCTCCATGTTTTAAGATCACATTTAACTTCAGTCACCATGAGTCCCATTCTCCTAGACTAGCCCTTGTCTCTGGACCCAGTCCAGGCTCTAAACATCCCCATTCTGACTCAAGCCTCCCTGTTCCTCAACACCTGCCCTGTGCTTTCTCCACAGTGTACTCTGGAACTCTGACATCAACAAAATCCCCTGCCTTCTCCATTTTTTCTTTGAATGCCACCTTCCCCTTCTTGCTCTAACTGAAACCTAGCAATTATGGATATAACTTTTCTACACCTATAATATCCTGGTACACATAGCAGATACCCAGAAAAAGCTGAATACAAAAATGACTCAGAGTACTATTGATAATAGTTTAGACCCTGGGCAGAGAGACAAGGTAGGGTGAAAGAATGTTGGATGCTAACAAAATATCTATGTGTAAATACCTAGTCTGAGATCAGAGGAATTACAGCTGAAGATAATTAGATCCTGATTACAGAATCATCAGCAAAGGAAGGAGGGTCCTGATTGGAGCCTCTAGGCAGAAATGGATGATGAAAGAAAAGACCATGTGCTAGGCTTCAGCGGACACACACTCAAAAACTAAGAGGAAGTGTGCGAGCCTTCAAAGAGCAGAATATAAAGAAAGAGATAGACATAAAGAAAACTAAGAAGGAAAAGGCAAGCTTACGGAAACCTAGAGAAGAGACAATAATGTTCTGGGGCATTGTTCACAAGCAAAATCTACTATATGGAATTTAGTTGAAAAGAAAAAGGAACATAGTGAATTTGGAGGAACATGTAGATATTTCCAAGAAAGACATTAAAGGAGAAGTAAAAAAGAGACAAAATGAGGAAGAACAGGCTGGAGATAAGGAAACATAAATTCCCTGGCCCCAAGAGTACAATGAGCGAGTTCACTGCTGGATTGGCGAGCAGAATGCACACAGGACTTCCAAGACCTCACTCCTAATTTCTATGACAACACAACGCACTTTACTTTTTAAATCTGAACTAAATGCAAAAAAAAAAAAAAAAAAAAAATTTGAACTAAATGCCAAGATCATAAAATTCAATATTCTCAGCTTCTCTGGAGAAGAAAAGGAAGAAGAAAGAAAGAAAGAAAGCAAGAAAGACAATAACAGCAACAACAAAAGATCTGACAATTCAGGGCATACACCCCTACCTGCAGGGCCGCCTTTAGGGGAGGTACTGAGGCTTTCCTCTGCCACTGTTGCCTCCTAGAGGTCCCTACTGTTTTATTTATAGTTCCTTCTATACCCCTGAAGGAATTTGAAGGGTATTCATATTTTAGGTTTAGCATAACTGATACTTTTTCCTCCCCAAGTTGCACTAACTTACCTTTCTGTCTCATTTCCCACCATTGCTCACATATAAATTATATATTCTTGAAATGACTTACATGGTGTTCTTAGGACTTCATCACCTTCTTTCTTTCCTCCAAACTTTGAATTGACCCCTGTTCCTAGAGTACACTCCATCCTTCTTTCTCTGTTAGAATCAATCTGAATCATTCTTCAATATGTAACTCGAAAGCCTCCTATTTGGGGACAACTTCCTGACTTCTGTGCTCCTACAGCAGAGTGGATCCTTTTCTATTAAATCCTATATTTGCTCATTTGGGGATATTTTCTATTTTCTGAGACCCAAAAAGGGATCAGATAAGCTTTATTCAGCTTTTGTATTACCAAGGTAGAATGCTTTGCCATCAGGATCCTCAATAGCTTTATAAAATAATGAATCGTGATTACCTTTGAACTATTACTCTATCCTCACTCCAACCTGTAAAATACATGCACAATACAGTGTCCTATTTCAGCAGTTAGAAGCTATAGTGCAATGTCTTCCATGAAGTAGGAAGCAAGGAAAACAGAAAGTTTAAGAAAACTTTGCACTGCCCACTTAAGTCCTGGAGATGAAAGATCCACCCTAGAGTATTCCTCAGGCATAATCTCCCAGTATGGCTAAGGTCTAAACATCTGCCCCATTCCATTTCCAAGCTTCCAAAATTCCTAATACTGTGTTGAAAAGCTGAGGCCCAGATGTGTTGAATTAACATGTATCAGAGCCAAAGTAGTAATCCAGTCTCTGGATTCCCAGTATAACATCCCACATTTCTTATGTTCACCTTTACAAACAGAGCTATAATCCTCCAGCAATACATACGTGCTTCACAAATCTGTCTTCACAAATCTGTAAAAATGAAAACTCCTCTCAAAAAAATAAGTTATATATGATGATAAAAGTTTACCCATTAATTTTATGGGGTGAGTTGCACCAGGCAACTTTAAAATGCCCAAGTACGAGGATTTCATCAGAGTGCATAAGAAAGGCTGTAACCCATAAGTCAGTGTAACTTCCTGCATTATGTGTCACTCTCACATCAACACTACGTTCTCTAACGTTTAGTGCATTTCTGAAAATATTTACATTATAGATGAGATGGGAATCAAATATTTTAGCCTCTTCATCCACTAACAAAAAACCCAGTGCAAATTAATGAAAAACAAAAAGCAATGCAAGCGAAAGAAATTGGAGATCTCAAATTGTTAATGGTAGGATGAAAGAAACTCTCTGTGAGATTAAAAGGAAGCAGCAAAGGAGTGGAAATGGCAGGGCTTGAAGAGATAATGATCCATTTCTCTCAAATCCTCTCTGTATTTGCAACCATTTTCTAAGAATTTTGATGTGGTCTCAAGAATGCACCCTTCCATGGCAATGGGGTTACAAGCAGTGCTTCCTCCCCAAGGCACACCATTAAACACTCATGACTGGGACACCTGGGTGGCTCAGCGGTTGAGTGTCTGACTTTGGCTCAGGAGTGATCCTGGAGTCCTGGGATCCAGTCCCACATCAGGCTCCCTGCATGGAGCCTGCTTCTCCCTCTGCCTATGTCTCTGCCTTCTCTGTGTCTCTCATGAATAAATAAATAAAATCTAAAAACAAACAAACAAACCACTCATGACAATAGAGGACACTACTGCTTATGGACTAGAAGATGCTCTATAGCCGTGTGTCTGTAAAGACTGGATCATTTGGGGGAAGTGCCTTATTTTTTCTCAACCTCCAGGTACTGCTCCCAGCTCAAAGACTCTGAATGGCTTCTCTGCCCTTTCCACTCCCCTTTTAAGGAAAGGGGAGAAATCAATGTCTCCTTTATCAATCAGGAGGGGGTTATGTCTTCACTGTTCCCTCTCCCTGCCTGACTCTGTGAATCCAATCTTGAAAGAAAAGGACTAATTCTAGATTGCAACCCCCTTCCGCCCCCCGAATACATACATGTAAGTTGGTTTCACCGGTTTGGATGCCACAGAAGCAACTGTGGGGTGAGCCTGGAGGCTCACTTAAGAGAAAAACGTGGATATGGGTATTTTTATTATTTGAAATACTTTAATCTTACTTTTATAAGAAAATAGAAAACAAAATCTAGTACGATTATGGGACAAGGAGCTCAAACAACTGATCAGCGGTGCGCACCCCCCTCCCCTGCCTTGTACCTTTCCTAACATTTTCCTGTGTCTTTAAGCGACAAGTTGGAGAGACGTTAGACCGAATCGACTGGCCCAAAAAACTTCTCTCCGAGGGGGCGCAGGTGAGTTGGTCCTAAGAAAGAGCCCCGGATTCGTTTGGTAGAGAGAGAAATGTTAGGGAAGGAGGGGCAGGAGAGCCCCATGGGAGGCTGCGGGGGGGGGGGGTAAGAGGGTGCGGGCGCGGCGGGCTCACCTCCCAGCCAGGTGTCGGAGATGTTCTGGAGCATGGTGACCGGGATGCAGAAGAAGGCGATGAGCAGGTCGCTGAGCGCCAGGGAGCAGATGAAGATGTTGGTGACGGTGCGCATGGCCCTGCGGCGGGTCACCACGTAGACCACCAGCGCGTTGCCGAAGAGCGCCAGGGCAAAGAGGAGCACGCCCGTGAGGACCAGGGCCAGCTTGGCGCGCCCCGGCAGCTCGGGCGTGTAGACCAGCGGCCGCAGCCCGTAGCGCGCGATGAACTGCTCGCGGCTCAGGTTGTGGCCCCGCAGCAGCCGGGACAGCTGCTCGGGGGTGACGTTCAGGGACTGCATGCCGCGCTCCCCGGGGCCGGGCACCCCCACCCCGCCGCCCCCCGGACGCGCCGACAGCCCGGGCTCGGTCTCCAGGAGGTTCGGGGGACCCCGGGCGGCCGGGATGGGAGACGCGAGGCCGAGGCGCGGGACGCCGTCCCGGTACCACCAGGGTTCGTCCGCGAAGAAAGTTCCCTCGCTGGTCCCTAACGCGAGTTGCTGGGGCGGTCGGGAAGGCGGGTCCCTACGCCTCCCAGTCCCCAGCCTTTGGGTGCACGCGCGGCCCGGGCTCCAGAAGCCGCGGAGGGGGTGGGGCTGCAGCTCTGCCCCCCCTTCCCCCCGGCCCGCCCCCGCCCGCCCCCGCCCGCCCCCGCCGGCTCCCGCGGCGCCCACCCCCGCAGGGCCCCGCTACACCTCCAGGGCGCCCTACGGCCCAGGCCCGGGGATGCTCCTGTGCCAACCAGTATCAGGGCTTCTACTGTCTCACGGTTTCTTTTCTTTTCTTTCTTTTTTTTTTTTATAAATTTATTTTTTATTGGTGTTCAATTTGCCGACATACAGAATAACACCCAGTGCTCATCCCATCAATGCCCCCCTCAGTGCCTGTCACCCAGTCACCCCCACCCCCCACCCTCCTCTGCTTCCACCACCCCTGGTTCGTTTCCCAGAGTTAGGAGTCTCTCATGTTCTGTCTCCCTTTCTGATATTTCCCACTCATTTTTTTCTCCTTTCCCCTTTATTCCCTTTCACTATTTATATATATATATATAGAAACGACAAATACCCAGCATTTGCTTCGACGTGGATGGAACTGGAGGGGATTATGCTGAGTGAAGTAAGTCAATCGGAGAAGGACAAACATTATATGGTCTCATTCATTTGTCTCACGGTTTCTCCTCTGACGAAGTAATGTGGGCCACAGCTACCCAAGGCAACATGAGATCTATTTTTAGTTTTTCCTGGATTTTCAGAGAATAATTACAGCACGCAGAAAATTGCAGGCATAAGAGCACCTGGGTGGCTGGCTCAGTGGTCCAGCGTCTGCTCTCGGCTCAGGTCATGATCCCAGAGTCTTTTTTTTTTTTTTTTTTTAAGATTTTATTTATTTATTTATTCATGATAGACTTGAGAGAGAGAGAGAGAGAGAGGCAGAGACACAGGCAGAGGGAGAAGCAGGCTCCATGCAGGGAGCCCGACCCGGGACTCGATGGATCCCGGAGTCTTGAGATCGAGTCCCGCATTAGGCTCCCATCAAGGAGCCTAATTGTCCCTCTGCCTGTGTCTCTCGTGAGTAAATAAATAAAATCGAAAGAAGAGAAAGGAAGAAAGAAAGAAAGAAAGAAAGAAAGAAAGAAAGAAAGAAAGAAAGAAAGAAAGAAAGAAAGAAAGAAAGAAAGAAGAAAGAAAGAGAAAGAAAGAAAGAAAGAAAGAAAAGAAAAGAAGAAAAGAAAAGAAAAAAAGAAAAGAAAAGAAAAGAAAAGAAAAGAAAAAAGGAAAGAAAAGAAAAAAAAGAAAGAAGAAAGAAAATTGCAGGGATAGTAGAGAGAGGTCCCATGTATCCTTTATCTATTTATAGATATTTATCCTTTATCCCATTGATTATATCTTACTTGATTATGATACAATACAAAACCAGGATTTGACATAGGTAGGATGTGTGTGTAAGGTCTGTATCTTTGTATCCCAAGTGTAAATTCCTGTAACCATTCCCAAAATCAAGATAGAAAACTATTCTTTCAGGACAATGATCTCCCTCCTGCTATCTCTCTGTGGCCATACCAAGTCGTCCCCCCCTCCCCTCCCCAAGTCAGTCCATAGGCCTGGTAATCACCAATCTGTTCTCCATTTCTATACTTTTGACAAAGGGTAATATAAACAGAGTCACACGTTATAGTAGCTTGTTACATTCATTTTTTCCTACTCTGCATAATGCCATTCAGATCTACCCAAGTTGTTAAGAATATCAATACTTTTTCCTTTTTTATTGCTGAGGATGTACCACACAGTTTGTTTAACCATTCATGTTTAGTAGGCATTTTGGTTGTTTCCAGTTTGGGGCTATTACAAATAAAGCTGCTATGAAAATCATGTACAGGTTTTTGGGTGAACATACTATTTCTTTCTCTAGGAAATGCCAAGAAGTTTGATTGTTGAGTCTGTAGTTTATATTTAGGTTCTGAAGAAATTGCCAAATTACTTTCCAGAGTGGCTTACATTTTACATTTTCTGTAGCAGCATATGAGAAATTCAGTTTCTCCACATCCTTACCAGCATTTGGCATTGTCACTAGTTTTTTTTTGTTTGTTTGTTTTTGTTTTAGCTGTTCCAAGAAGTGTATAGTGATATTTCCCTCAGCTTTAATTTGCATTGCTCCAATGGTTAATGATGAACATCTTCTCGTGTGCGTATTTGCTATCCCAGTATTTTCTTCAGTGAATGTCTTTTCATGTATTTTGCCCATTTTCTAATTGAATTGTTTGGTTTATTTGCTATTAGTTTTGAGGGTTCTTTTTATATTCTAGATACCCATCTTGTGTCAAAGTGGTTTGCAAATATTCTTCTAGTCTGTTTCTTGTTATTTATCAATTTAGCAGGGCTCTCACAGATCAAAGTTTTTAATTTTTAATCAGTCCTATTTATCAATTTTTATTTTTTTGATGTCCAATCTAATAACTCTTTAGCAAATCCAGTGTCCCCCAAATTTTCTTCTGTATCTTTTTCTAAAAATTTGATAATTTTACATTTTTCATCTTAGGCTTTCTGTTCTGTTCCATGCATTGATCTTTGTATCCAACTACTGCCATGCCACACAGTCTTGAAAATTGTACTTATGTAAGTATTGAAATCAGGCAGAGTGATTTTTCCCACTATATTCTTCTTTTTCAAAATTATTTTAGATACTGCAGGGCTTGTGGCTTTTTGTATAAATTTTGCAATAAATTTGTCTGTGTCCACAAGAAAAGCCTTGCTGAGACTTTGATAAAAATCAGTATCTTTACTCTGTTGTGTCTTCCAATCTGGGAATAGAATGTGTCTCACCGTATTTTTAGGTCTTCTGTGATTTCTCTCGTCAGCACTTTTCAGTGTTCAGCGTGTAAGTCCTATATATGTTTGTTAGATTTGCACTTAAGTATATCTTTAAGCATTGATGCACAATATTGTATTTCTAATTTTCAGTTCCATGTATTCATTACTATAGAAATATGGTTTATTTTGTATGCAAATCTCAAAACCTATCATGTTACTGAATTCACTTAATAGTTTTAGGAGATTTTGTTGTTGTTTTAAATTTCTTGGGATTGTCTACTTAGGCAATCATTGCATTTGAGTAGAAGGGCAGTTTTATGTCTTCTTTTCTGATTTGTATGTCTTATATTTCCCTTTCTTACCTTATTGCAATGGCGGCTAAATCTTCCAGTGCTATGTTAAGTGGTTGTGATAAGAATGGGCATCTTTGCCTTATCCTCAGTCTCAGAGGGGAAAACATTCAGTCTTTCGCTAGTTAGGGTGAGGTTAGCTACAAATGTTCTTTATCAATTTGAGTATATTCCCCCTCTAAATTTGTTGAGAGACTTTATCATAAATGATGGTGAATTTTGTCAAATACTTTTTCTGTAGCAATTAATGCAATCATTTGTTGTTTTTTCTTTCATCCTCTTAATGTGGATCACATTGATTAACTTTTGAATATTGAAGCAGCCTTGAATATCTGAAATAAACCCTGTTTGGCCATGGTATATTGTTGTTTTTACATATTGTTGAATTTTTTGTTGTTGTTGTTGAATTTTTTTTAAAGAATTTTCATGTCTAACTTCATAAGTAATACTGGTATATGAGTTTCTCTTTTTGGTACTATCTTTGTCTGGTTTTGGCATTATAAAATAAAAGAAAGTATATATCACTCTCTGCCTCAAGTTCCTGGCACAGAGCTCCTAAAATTCTTGTAATTTCCTAAATGATAAGAATACTATGAGCATCTTTTATTCTAACATTTGATCTTTGATTCCAGTTCCTTACACAGAGCTTTTAGATCCTTTAGAATTTCCTGGCTGATAGAAATATCTTTTGTTCACTTGAGATGACTCTTGGTGAGCTCCTGGATGGGGGCTTGTCACCAGAAAGATAAAGCCATGACTAGGAGATTGGAATTTTCAGCCTCATCCCCATTTGGGGATGGACTTAATAATTAATTGTGCTTATATAATGAGGCTTCCATAAAAATTCTAATAGTACAGAGTTTAAGAACTTCCGGATTACTGAACACATGAAGGTCCTGGGAGGGTAACACTCCTGGCAAGGGATGAAAGCTCTGCACACCTTCCCTCATACCTTGCTTTATGTACCTCTTCCTCTGGATGTTCATAAACATTCTTTATAATATTTTTTATAATAAACCAGTAAATGTAAGTTGTGCCCTGAGTTCTATGAACCATTTTAGTAAATTACCAAATCAAAGGAGGGGGCAATGGGAATCCTGATGTATAGCTAGTAGGTAAGGCATACAGGTGACAAATTGAGACTTGTAATTGGCATCTGAAATGGTGTGTGTGTGTGTGTGTGTGTGTGTGTGTGTGTGTGGTGTCTTGTGTAACTGAGCCCATAAAGTGTATGATCTGAAACTATCTCTAAGAAGATAGTGTCAGAATTGAATGAAGTTGCAGGTAGTGTCAGAGAATTGTGTGATGTGTAGAAAACCTATATACCTAGTATCAGAAGTATGCTAGTGGTATTAGTGTGAGTATAAAGGATAGATATACAGAGGTGTGTTTTTCCTTTATAGGTATCCAGGTAATATTGGCTTCATAGAATGACTTGGGAAATATCCACTTCTTCTCTATTTTCTGGAAGAGATTATATACCATTAGTATTAATTATTCTTTAGAAGTTTGATAGAATTTTTAAATGAAATCATCAGGGCCTAAAGATTTCTTTTTTAGGATTTTTCAAATATGACTTTAGTTACCTTAATAGTATAGGGAGGTTCAAATTATTTCCTATTAAATTGTAGTAGTTTGTGTTCTTTTGAGGAATTGATAGATTTTATTTGTCAAATTGATGTGTATAGGGTTGTTAATAATATTTTTTTGTTATCCTTTTGATGCCTTCAGGATGAGTAATGATAACCTCTGTTTTATTTTTGATATTGGTAATTTTATCTTCTTTCCTTTTTCTTTGTCAGTCCTGTTAGAAGTTTGGTAATCTTGATATTTACAAAGGACTAGCTCTTTGTTTCATTGATTTTCTTTATTATATATCCATTGATATCACTATTCATTGATATCTGCTCGTACCCTTATTATTTTCTTTCCTCTACTTGCTTTCAGTTTATTTTGCCAATCTTTTTCCAGTTTCTTGAGATGCAAGCTTGATTTACTTCCCTGCAACTTTTCTTCTTTTCTAACATAAGCATTTAGTGCCATAAATTTCCCCCTCAGCACTGCTTTAACTCTCTATGTTTTTGTACATTATATTTTCATTGTCACTCAATGTATTTTTTAATGTACTTTAAGACTTCTTTTATGACCTACAAAGTATATAAAAGTCTATTATTTAGTTTCCAAGTGTTTGAAGATTTTCCTGTTGTCTTTTTTTTCTAGTTTTATTTCATTGTGGTCAGAGAAGATATTTTGTATTTTTACAACTTTTTTTTAAGATTTTATATATTTATTTTAGAGAGAGAGCATGAGTGGGGGGAGGGGCATAGGAAGATGGAGAGAGAGAATCTCAATCCGACTCCGTCCTGAGCACAGAGCCCTAGATGGGGCTCAATATCATGACCCTGAGATCATGACTTGAGCCAGTATCAAGAGTCAGAAGTGTGGGGCACCTGAGTAGCTCAGTCAGTGGGCATCTGCCTTGGACTCGGGGTCCTGCGATCCAGCCCTGTGGCAGGGAGTCTACTACTCCCTCTTCCTCTGCTCCTCCCCTCCGTTTATACTCTCTCTCTAAAATAAATAAATAAAAAATCTTAAAAAAAAAAGAAAAAGAGACGGAAACTCAACTGACTTAGCCATCCAGGCACCCCATGTGTGATTACAATTCTTTTATATTTATTGTGGTGTTTTTCTACTCCAGGGTATGATCTGTCTTGGTGTACATTCCAAGAGGCATGTGAAAAGAATATGTATTCTTGTGTGTCAGAAGGAGTGCTCTATAAGCATTGACTAGGTCTTCTTGGTCGATAGTGTGGTTAAGTCCTTCTATTTTGTTGCTGATTTTCTCTCTTCTTATTCTATCAATTGTTAAGAGAAGGTCTCCAACCTAATTGTGGATTTCTTTATTTTTCATTTCTGTTCTGTTAGTGCTTATTTTACAAACATTGTAGTTCTGTAGCCTGCTGAATATACATTTAAGACTTAATGTCTTTTTGATGCCTTGACTCTTTTATCATTATATAATAACCCTGTCCATCCCAGATCATTACCTTTGCTGTGAAGTTTATTTTATGTCATAATAATATAACCATTCCTGCTTTCTTTTAATTAATGTTTTCATATCATGTTTTTGTTCATCCTTTACTTTCAGCCTACTTATGTCATCACATTTAAATTGAGGTTATTATAGACACTCTTGCCTTTGGTCATTTTGTTCTTTTAAATCCACTCTGCCAATCTCTTCAATCTCTTTCAGCTAGTATATTTCAACCATTTACATTTGATGCAATTATTGATATGTTAGGGTTCAAGTAATCCATTTTATTTTTGTTGTTATTTTCTGTTTGTTCCATTATTAATTTTTATAATTTCTATTTCCTCCCTGTGAGTTACATGAATATTCTTAAGATTTCATTTAGATTCATCTATAGTGTTTTTGCGTATATGTCTTTATATACTTTTTTCTGTAACTGTTGTAGGTGACACATTATATATACATAACTCATCGTAGTCTAATATGTCAATATTTACCCATTTGAGTCAAGTATAGAAACCTCACTTCTTTTATGTCCCTTTATCCTTTTCCAGATACAATTGTTTCAAATATTGCCTCTACATAAATTTAGAACCACATTACTTAGTATTCTCATTTTAGCTTCAACTATCAAAACTAATTTAAGAAATGCTAGAGAAGAAAAATCTATTGTTTTTACTCATATTTTTACTCCTTGTACTGTTATTTCTCATTGATATTCCCAGATCCCTCTTATTTCCTTTCTATATAGAGAACATCCTTAACCATTCTTTTCAGGTACGTCTGCTGGCAATAAATTCTCTTGGTTTTTCCTTTGTCTAAAATGTATTGATTTCTCATTCATTCCTGAAGGATATTTTTACTAGATACAGAATTTTAAATTGATGGTGGTTTTTGTTGTGGTGGTGGTGGTGGTTTTTGTTTTGCTTTCTTTTATTTAGCATTGACAAATCCTTTGCCACTTCCTTCTATCATCTATAGTTCTGGTAAAATTCATTATCATTCAAGTTGTTTTTCTCCTATAGGTAAAGTGTCATTTCTCTCTCACTATTCTCAAGACTTTTTTATTGTCTTTAGTTTTCAGAAGTTTCAGTATGATGTCTTGATGTTGATTTCTTTGAACTTTTTCTATTTGGGATTTGCAAAGCTTCTTGAATCTGTAAGTTTATGTCTTTTGCCATATTGGGGGAAATTTTAGTCATTGTTTCCTCACATTTTTTTTCAACCCTAACTTCTTTCTCCTCTCCTTTTGGTACTTAGATAACATGAAGGCTAAATATTTTTTATAATCCCACAGGTTTCTGAGGCTCTGTTTTTTTCTTTTTCTACTCTCCCTCCACTTTTGGTCTATTTTCTGTGTTATTCAGATTGGATAATTTCTACATTTCTACCTTAAAGTTCATTGATTCTTTCCTCTTCCCCCTCTATTCTGCTTGAGCCCATTTACTCAGTTTTGCCTTTTGGTTATGGTATTTTTTTTTTTCAGTTCCAAAATTTCCATTTGTTTTTTCTTTGTGTCTTCTATTTCATTACTGGCATTTTTTCTTTTCTTTTCTTTTCTTTTGCTTGCTTAAAATGTGTTTATAATTGCTTGTTGAAGCATTTTTATGATGCCTGCTTTAAGATTCTTTTTTTTTAAGTTTTTTAAAATATTTATTTATTTGAGAGAAAGCAAGCAAGAGAGAGAGAGAGTGCATAGAGAGAGAGAAGCAGACTCTTTGCTGAGCAGGGAACCCATATGTAGGGCTCTATCATAAGGAGCCCAACTTAGAAATCATGACCTGAGTTGAAGGCAGACACTTAACTGCCTGAACCACCCAGGTACCTCTAAAGGTTTTATTTTTAAGCAATCTCTACATCCGAGATTGGGGCTTGAACTCACAACCATGAGATTAAGAATTTTGCATGCTCTATCGACTGAACAGCCAGGTGTCCCTGAAATTCTTGTCAGATAATTTTAACATCCCTGCCATCTCAGTATTCATGTCAACTGATTTTCTTTTGGTAGTAAGTTGAAATGTTGCTGGTTATTGATATAATGAGTTTTTTTTTTTCTTAAAACTAGAAATTGGAGTCTATGTTATGAGACTCTGAATCTAATTTAATTCTCCTTTTGTTGACATCTGCCAACACTTTTCCATATAAGGAATGGAAGGTACTCTCGCATTACTACCAGGCAGGGGTGGAAGTCCAAAAATATAAAAATTCATAAATTTGCTTTGAAACACTCACCTGTCTGTTTTGCAATAGAAATTTTGGCAATTCAAGGTGATTTCTCCAGATACTGAGAAAGATATAATGAAATTTTGTGGAAAATTATTTTCATCATATTCATCCCTCCTCCCCACTCTCACCTCCCAAATGTGACTGTATTTAGAGATAGGATATTTAGAGGTAATTAGGTTAGTGAAGTCATAGGGATGAGGCTCTAATACAATAAAACTAGTGGTCTTACAAGAGGAGAAAAAAGAGAAGTATCTATCTCTCTCTCCATGTTCATGCACCAAGACCATGTGAGCACACAGTGAGCAGGTGGTCATCTAAAAGTCAGAGTTTACACCAGAAACTAAATAAGCTAAAACCTTGATCTTGGACTTTCTAGCCTCCAGAACTATGAGAGAAAATAAGTTTTTGTTGTTTAAGTCACATTGTCTAGGTACTTTGTTATGCCAGCCTAAACAGACTAAGACATCTCTATTTTTTCTATTTTTGCCTCAATTCTTTCCTTAATTTGATACGAATCTTGTAGCCATTGTTCTCTCTCATTAGCTTTAAGATAACATAAAAACTGAGAAATATAAAAACTCAGAATATGAATATTCAGTAATCCTCATACTGGTCCACGTCTGGCATTATCTAAACCCAACCCTGGTATCTACCACATATTAATGCAAATGTCTGGGAATGTTATAGCAATTTTTAAAAACAAGCAACAATGTCGTGCTATTATATACAAAATGTCTAGAATTCCAAAAAAGCAATGGTGAATGAAGAGTAATATTGTAACTATTGAGGGAAGTCCAAGAAAAGATGTGCTGATGATTGTAATCCATCTAAACCTCTTTATAGAAGTGATAGTCCACATCCATGAACCTGGTTCTCTGGGCTTGGGTTGAAGGGTTGGGTCACAGAGGGCAGCCCTCAAATGGTGCAGAGACCACAGAGATGGAGGACATGCCCTCCTTCTCCCAGGCTTTCAGTATTGGGATCAAGGAAGGCTAGCAGCTCAGCTGCACACCAATTCTAACCTTAGGTGATTCATAGAAGTCTCAGGATCTCTTAGAGGGTGAAGTGAGTCTGATGTCAGTATATTCAATTCCTTATGCGATGTGGACATGTTATTATGGCCAGCGGTAGTGCTGACCTGGCTGCCTTAGCCCTAGGTATATGCAGCACTCTTCAAAAACAGGTGAAGGGGTATTAGAGATCAGAGAGGTGTGAGAAGGAAAGATTAACTCTCTCAGGGGCTCCATGGGAAATACTAAAAAGCCCCATAGAAAATTTTAATTGAAACAATACATGATTGTTGTTAAAGTTGAATTGGAGCTAAATACGGAAAAAGATAAAGTTCACCGTTAATGTTTCAAACTCTCTGTTTTCTTCCCCTTATTAATATTGCACAAGTCTTCATTTCCATCACTTATCCACACCTCTTCAATCCTCACTCCCCATCCTCTCTACCCACTCCATCTCAGCTCTCCACTTCCAATCTCCATCCAAGTGAAATTATTCTTATTAAGGCTACCCAAGTCTGATTTCATAGGGCACTCCCACTATTCCTGACCTTCTTCTCCATCTCAAACCCACAAGCTCTTAGTGGTCCAGTTTATCAGATCACTGCTTACTGCCTGAAAACTGAAAAAGTAAATTAATATTTGTTCCTCTATTCAGTAAATTTTTTAGATGTCTGTAATATACCAGGCAATGCATGCATCATTGAAAATAGTTTGGTAAAGAAGAAGATGGAACCCCTGATGGGCAGAGCACTGTAACCTGCACATAGGGACATAAAATATAGCCAGCCTTTAGGCAGCTCATAATCTAGTTCAGAAGTCCGCAAACTACACCCCTGGCTGAACATGGTTTACTACTTGCTTTTGTAGAGCCCTTAACACAGAGTGGTTTTTACATTTTCAAATGATGGAAAAACAATCATAAGAAGAACAATTTCATGACAGGAAAATGCATAAAATTTAAATTTTAATGTCTATAGAAATTTAAAAAGTTGGAACACAACTATGCTCATTGTTTACAGATTGCCTATGGTCGCTTTCATGTTATAGTGGAGGAATTGCATATTTGCAAGAGATTGTATGGCCCTCAAAGCAGAGAATATTTACAAACTGACCCTTTGCAAAAAAAGTTTGCCAATCTTTGATCTTATTAAAGAGGCAGGAAAGACACAAATATGCATAGCCTAAAGCAATGTAGTAAAAGCCAAACCCATACATAGGAAAGACTTGTTCTACAAATTCAAGCAAGGCAGATCCACAAATGCTCCATAGAGAAAGTAGAGTGTAACTTGGCCTAGAAGAAAGCATAAAGATGAAAGACCACTCATTTCACACTGAGGGAATAGCCTCCCCAGGGTCACTGAGGTATAAATTATCATGCTAGAGATAGGGAATGCTGAGAAATATAAAACAGGAAATGTAGATGGGGTTGGCTTCTGATATCTATGCGAGGACAGCAGTGAAAGAAGGTCCCTTTAAAAAAACAAACAAACAAAAAACACCAGCTGATCAAGTAAAGGGGAAGCATTGAAGAATCTCTCCCTGTTAGGGAGAACAGAAAGTACTTGGATAAATGTAAAAGAAGAGGTGAGTGATACTTTATGGGAATGTTCTAGAGTTTATCTTACCAGACAGAGAGTATAATAATAAAGTCCTTCTAAGAAAAGATTACAAAATTGTCAGAGATGAGGGATTAACTAGACATTGGCTAAAGGTATAAGTAGTCTAAAAAGCAAAATATATAGTAAGTGTTTTCTTCATCTGGCTAAGAATTTTGTTACTCAAAAGAAAGAGGTATTCTGGTAGAACTGGTATTCTATTCTTCGTTGTGGACAATATGAAAAGAGTTGATGGTAATGTGAGAGTGACAGAAAACTTGAGAAGATTGCTGTTGTCAACTGCAAGTATGAGATGAAGTAGGACATGCTATATACAGTCAGATGGGAATTCTAAGTTTCCAGAACCCAGTTAATGATGGTTTAGAAAGGCCCATGTAATCTCTTGGTCTGAATTTTTAGTTAGAAACTGGCTAAGGAGAGCTGAGCAGCTCCACAATTTAAGTTTTTCACAACATAGTATCAGAGTATCAAAATGAAAAAAAACAAAACAAAACAAAAGAAGCAGGCACAGAATATCATACCAATATATCAATATCATAAGGATGCGTAATATCAATATTCAGAACTCACTACAGAACAGAAATCCATTTGATTATGAGCAGGAATTTCATTTGACTACTCGTAACGAGAGTGGTTTTGGGAGACCTACAATAAGCTAATTTACCAAAGTGCTTACAGCAAAAAAGAAAAAGAGAGAGAAATAGACAAAGACAGAGAAAGGGCTTTTTCGAAGTTGAAAGCTAGGTCCACTAATTGGAAATAAGATCATGTAATTGTATATATGGATATTTTTATATCTATGTTAATTACTATAAAAGAAAATTAGAGATACCTTGTGCCTCTTTTTTTAAAGATTTTATTTATTTATTCATGAGAGATGCAGAGAGAGAGGCAGAGACATACAGAGGGAGAAGCAGGCTCACTGTGGGAAGCCTGATGTGGGACTTGATCCCAGGACCGTGGGGTCATGACCTGAACCAAAGGTGATAGATATATGTATATCTATCACATATATATATATATGTGTGTGTGTGTGTGTGTGTGTGTGATATACACATGCCATGGAATATTATTCAGCCTGAAGAAGACTGGAAATTCATGCATGCTACAACATGAATGAACCCGGGAGATATTATGCCAAATGAAATAAGCCAGTTACAAAAAGATGAATACTGTATGGCCCCACTTATCTCAGGTACTTAGAGTAGTCAAATTCATAAAGACAGAAGGTAGAATGGTGATTACCAGTGGCTAGTGGTAGGAAGAAATGGATCACTGTTGCTTAAGGAGTTCTGGAGATTGGTCACACAACAAGGTGAATATATTTAACACTAATGAACTGTACACTTCAACTTGGTTAAGATAGTACATTTTATGTTATTTACATTTGATCACAATTTTTGTTATATTTATTTTTTAAAGATTTGTTTCTTTATTTTAGAGAGAGAGAAAGAGCAAGTGAGAGCAGTGGGAAGGACAGAGAGAGAGAAAAGAAGACTCTGGGATGAGCGCAGAGCTGATGCAGGGCTCAATCTCATGACTCTGAGTCTACAACCTAAGCCAAAACCAAGAGTCAGATACTTAACCAACTGTGCCACCCAGGTGTCCCCATAATTTCTTCTAAAGGAAAAAAAAATCACATTAATAACAGTATTTGAACCATACTTTATCATTTAAAAAATTTTTCACATCCATATGAGGCAAGTGCTTTTATTATCCTTGTTTTTTAATCCATGTTTTATTATCCTTGGTAAGTGAAAATGGGAGGCATAGAGAATATTACGAAAACTTGCTCAAGGTCACACATTGAAAACTATCAGTTGATTTTCAAAATTCCAGAAAATTAGATTCTTAAGTACATACTACCAAGCAAAAAGCTGTAAACTTATTAGGACAAAAGAAAAAGGAGAGGGAGGTTATGGAGGCATGCGATTGGTAATGAGAAAAGCCAAGCAGATAATTATACCAGCAAATCTAGACCATAGGAAGCTACAGCAACTGAGTAGAATATTTAGCTGTCAGCTTCCTGACAACTAGAGAGTCCGGGCCAAAAGGAGTATTGCAGTCCTCATTATCTAAAAAAGTAGAGAAGCATATTGGTGGTATGTCAGAAGAGACCAACCATTTTGAGGCTGGCTCTAAACTTGGAAGGAATTTTATGTAAGAAACATATGCATAATGCATGATGTCTTCAATAGCAGTGGTCATTCTGCACATAGCCATATATAATAGCAAACTTGATGCAAGTTAGTGGCATAATTCAAGTCACAGTCCCATAAAGCGATTTGTATGGAAATCCAGAATAATAAAATGTAGGTATGCTACTTTCTGGTGATTTGACTAAGTAAGAGAAAGCTTAGGGAATGTGTGTAATGATTCATGACTCATAAATTACCAGCCCTGAATATCGATTGATTTGTCAGGCTTTGACCAGGAGCTATGTAGGAAATGGCTCTGAATTGAGATAAATGAGGTAATCTCTGCTCTTGATTGAAAAGAGGTCCATGTGCTTTGGATACAATGCATCTACCAATTCATGAATTAGTTATCCAAGTTAAGGGCTCAGCTGTGTGGCCCTCCTGTTCAAATAGACTACCCGCCCCCCCAATTCTGCATGAAGTCAGCAACAGATCAGTACACATACAGCATAAGGGGGACTAACGGTGTCGTGGAAGAACCACTGCTGAGAATCTTTAGGAAATTAGAAGACAGTGTAGACTAGACATGTGTACATGGGTCAAGCTGAATAAGATCAGTAAGCAGAAGCACACTGGAACCCCAGAGCTAGAGAAAGTCACTGGGACAAGTCTCAGCAGTTGACATTAAAGCAAAAAACTTCTGGGAAGATTGGCAAAGACATTCTGAGGGGCCTAGTAATAGGCAGAGGGCCATGAGAGCAAGCCTGTAGGTATCAGCAAGATCTGGCTACTGGTGGCCAGTCCAAGCTGGGGGCGAGAATTAGGGGCTTTGACTACAGACCCCAGAGGTCTGGCAGGGACTAAGAAAGGGCCATTATCTCAGATTGGGGCCTGTATCAGAGGCTGGAACCTGAAGGTAAGTGTACAGAATGGAAAAAATAGAGACAGAGTTCTTAAAACTAAGATATAAAGAAAGGTATGATCACAGTAGTAAGTCAACAGCCTATCCGAGGGTGGGGTTTAAGGCCAGACTATGGTCAATGACTGTGGATATGCCAACTTAAGAGTGGCTTTCTGATGCTCCTGGTGGAGGAATGATTTAGGGCCCTCAGCTAGGCTCAGATGGCAGTAGGCACTTAAGTGGCTCCAGCTGCAGGTTTTCAAGGGCTTCATGTCAGTTACTGATCATTATATGGCAGAGTGGAAATAGGTTTCAGAGAGAAGGCAGCAATGGGAGCTTCACTCTTGTTCTTGGGGTCTAAGACAGGGAGAACACCTGTTTTCCTCCTCATGCTACGTACCCCAGAGGAGGATAAACTCTCCTCCCTGGGTCTTGCAGGTGCATGAGCAGTTTGTTTCTGTGCTGAACTTGGGTGTCCAGAAAGCTGAAAAGAGGCAAATCAGGAATGTTGGAGAGACGATTAGCATAGCTTAAGAATACCCATGACATAAGTTACTGGGGAACACTCCTTATGTTCTGTGACAGTGGGGCTCTAATGAGAGCAGGAGATTCATTTGGTTGTTTGGAAGGGAGGAGGGGAGGAGAATCACTTGTTTAAGAGCATGAAAGGCAGGACAACTATATGAGATTTTCAAAGCAATGCACGTTGCCAATATTAATGATTTTAAGCTCAAGTCCCTGGTACATAATATAGGACTTAATTTCAGTTACATAAATATTGGGAAAAGAGGTTTGTTCTGAGTATAGAGCAATAAAAAATAGAGCAAGCAGTTACTAATAAGACTGGTATTTATGAGGGAAGTTTTCATTATCAGCGTATTTTTGTATGTAAAAACACTCAGAAATGTGCCTATGTGTGCCTGCTGCTGCCTTTGTACAACTTCTCTATTTAAAAATATAAAAATAGGCAGGATAATAAAAGAATTAAGAGCCAAAGTGATGGAGCAAAAATCACTACTCTGCCACTTACAGCATCGGTGACTTTGAACAAATCACTTAATTTCTGGCCATTTCCATCAACTAGCACAGAGGTAGCAATAGTGGATCACAGTGATAATTAATTGAGTTTATATTCATAAAATACAGCAGTACCTAGTATGCAGCAGGTATAATATACCAAGTGTTCTCTATTATAACTAATATTTTAAAAAATCTCCCTATAAATCAGCGGTTCCCAAACTCAACTACATATTGAAATCCCCTGGGGGACTTCAAAATGTATGACACCTGGATCCCACCCCCTGAAATAACGGATGTAGCTGATTTGGTTGCATCCTGAGTCTTAGTGTAAAAGCTCCCTAGATGTTTCTAATGGCTAGTCAAGCTTAAAGAATCACTAAAGAACTCCCTTGCTTTAAGTAATGAGGGTTTTGTTTAATTAGATCATTATTATAGTAAATGAGTCTAATCCATTCACGAATGATGGTTAATCAATGTGCAAGTATAGAACCAACTAGAAAGTATCAGCCTTATGGCCTAAATTTGGGAAGTGATAGCATTAGGTCCATAATGCTTGTTTTATAGATTCATACTATGAGAATGACCATAAAAACTGTGCAAACCAATAAATTGTCAAATTGATGGAGCAAAGGATTAAGTGAGCCAGATGCTGTGTCAAGGGAGCCACAAAGGGGGAAAGTCCTCTCTCCTTTGTGTGTGTATTCCTGCAAAGACTATACACGAAGACTATTATTCCTGTGGGTCATTTTAGGATGAGGGTAATACCTACATGCTGGTGTTCCCATGATGGTGTAATGATGATGTAGCCTGTATGCTATTGGTTTAAACAGAAATTCTCCCCCAAGGCCACTTCTGAGTCACTTCTTGTACAAAACTAGTTACCCAAGCTACGTTTTCCAGAAAATGTCAGCATGTCATGGAATGGGAATCAATTTTTATCTCAGAGTCTGATAGAAAATGGTTCTTTTGGCCAAAGGGAGATGGAACAAGTGCTTTCGTCACCTATTAGCACAGCAGAATCTAATGATTACAGAGCAACCACAGCCATGAACTAGCATGTGGTCACAGGGTTCTTAGGTTCAAGACTTAGGAAGCTGCAGGATTCCTGAGGTTGGCAAGCAAAGCAGCCAGCCAGAATTTTGTGCAGCATTACAGAAAGAAGCGACGCTTTCCAAAGAAACTGATTGCATGCTGCTTAAAGACCAAACTTGGAACAGAAAGCCAAGAAGCTTTCTGATTTATATTAGGAACTCTGAAATACATACGACAGCCACTGACAGGAGAGCCCTTCAGCTGCATTGGTCAAAGACTGTGGCCTGGGCAGCCCAGGTGGCTCAGTGGTTTAGCACTTGCCTTCCGCCCAGGGCATGATTCTGGAAATCCGGGATCGAGTCCCACATTAGGCTCTCTGCATGGAGCATGCTTCTGTCTCTGCTTCTCTCTCTCTGTCTTTCTCTCTCTGTGTCTCTTATGGATAAATAAAATCTTAAAAAAAAAAAAAGGCTGTGGCCTTAGTGAGGCTTTTAGTCAGGTGGTGGAGGCCACACACACCTACTGTGTAACCTTCTTGTAAGTCACATACATGATTAAATGTGTAATCCCTACCGCAGAACGTGTCTATATTCAGCAAGTCCAGGTGAGGCAGCACAGCACAGCATGACTGATCAGACTTCCCAGGTTTGAATCCTGACTCTTGTACCTGCTGGGGGAACCTGGGCAGCTGCTTCTTCTGTAAAAGAAATCATAAAAGTACCTTTTCTCAAAGAGCTCTTATGAAAATCAAAGAAATTCATATTTGTAAGCCACCCAGAAAAATACCTTCACATTGCTATACATACTTGCTTCTTAAATAAGTAAATCTTCATCCTCAAATTAGAAGTTCCCTTCTGAGTTTATGTTTAGACACCTGAACCAGGAACATCCTATCTGATCATTAAAATCTCAACTCTGGCATTCAGAAGTTAAAAAAAATAATAATAAGATAAGCAGTGCTTCTTTCAGTAGCCTGCTTTGCCAGGATTATTTCTACCTGAATTAAGAGTGTGTTACAATGGCCACTCAGAGGATATTGGGATGTTAGTGATGTAATTTAAGAATCTGATACATAGGGGATCCCTGGGTGGCTCAGTGGTTTAGCGCCTGCCTTCTGCCCAGGGCCTGATCCTGGAGTTCCGGGATCGAGTTCCACGTCGGGCTCCTGGCATGGAGCCTGCTTCTCCCTCCTCCTGTGTCTCTGCCTCTCTCTCTCTCTCTCTATGTCTATCGTAAATAAATAAAATAAATAAATCTTAAAAAAAAGAATTTGAGACATAATTTGCCTATTACTCTCCTATCAGAAAATCAGCTATAAAATAAGCTTCCTTGAGTTTCTAGAATGCTATAAAATAAATTTCCGTAAGTTTCTAGAATACCACACAGCACATGCAATTTATCCTCAAAACTCTCTTCAGTGTTTGTTTGGCTGACTGGTTTGCTAGTTTACAGTCTGGTTTTTGTGTTTATTGTTCAGCTGTTTTATATTCTGGAAAAGAGACCTGAAATTGCAGATGCTTATGCTGCTCAGAGTTTTTTGGGGTTGGGAATGCTCTGGGCAGAGACTGTTCTTTTGACTATCGTCTTGACTAGTGTCTGCCACCAAGAAAAATTAAATTGTGACTAGGACCACATAGTCCTGGGGGGGCTAGTATTTCTAGATCACCAAGGTACCAGTCCTGAAGTGTTTTGGGTTCAGATCAGTGGATCTCCCAAGATGAATACAAATCAGAAAAATTCAAGTTTCTTGATATCTAATCTGCAAAGTCAAGGTATGGCCAGGTTTAAATCCTTAAGAAATCCTTCACACATCTATACACCTAAATACACACACTCACCCACAAAATTACCAGACTTTTGAGCTCCTTTTTAATAAAGAGTAATCAGGCAAGCACAGGGAAAAATAAATGTATCTTAATTTCTATTATAGTAAAGTGTACTCTTGCTATTCCAGCTACATTTGTTACTAGTTCTAGAAGTTTTCTTAGCATCTGGTGTCTAATCCTCGGCCCTGGAAGCCTCCAGTCACTAAGGATGCTAATGAGGTCCCTTTATGCTGACAATCCTAAGAGCTCCGTGTACCGACTCTGCTTCCTTTCTCAACTTTCTCTTCTATTTCCAGTTACCCACCTAAGACTGGTCCATTGTAGTGACCCCAACTTGCTATCTGTTGTCCTGAGCTTTCATGAATCAGCCCAGATGGTTCTAATCAGCATAAGATTCTTGGAGTGAGTGGGAGAAGCAGGATCAGGCCCTGTGACCTAAACAAGTTTTCTCCAGCCTCCTCCCTGCCCTTGAAAGATCTCCCTGTTAGCAAAGGAGATAACCAGATGTATCGGACTGAACTTCTTTAACTTTTGTCTAAACTGGTTTATGGTTGAAATTGATTCTGAACACAGTACATTTCTAATTTGAGAAGATAATTTTGAGTAATTTCATGAGCATGAAGAAAAAGACCGCATAGAAACTAGAGCATTTTCAAGCATTTCCAGTGTTTTCTATATTTCCAAGAAACGGCATTTCACTGGAGCCCACTTCCATTAGCCTTGAAGGATGTCTGAAACAATCAAAATTTTATAACCCAGCCAAGCACAAACACCAAGTTTTACCTCTTTGATGTCTTGAGACGGCATATTCTTTTGAAATTCCCTCTACAAACGAATGCTTCCAACTTAATCGATTTTTTAAATAAATTTTTATTTATTTATGATAGTCACACAGAGAGAGAGAGAGAGAGACAGGCAGAGACACAGGCAGAGGGAGAAGCAGGCTCCATGCACCCGGAGCCCGACGTGGGATTCGATCCCGGGTCTCCAGGATCACGCCCTGGGCCAAAGGCAGGCACCAAACCGCTGCGCCACCCAGGGATCCCCAACTTAATCGATTTTAAAGAGTACCTGTGGTGAGTTCTTAGCCTCAACATTTCTTATTTTCATTTATAGCTCATTTGGACTTTAAATTCCTTTAGTAGAAGATGTCCATAGTCTTATTTCTAAGATAAGGCAAAATGACCCATCTGAACCAGCCAATCTCAAGGGCAATATAAACTAATAAATTAATATAACCTACCTATAAATGACATACACAGAATTTACATTGTCTGGTGCATAAAATCTGCCTTTAGAAGAACAACCAAATTGCTTTGTAAGAAACAAAATATTAGCACCTAAAGTCTACTTCTTCCTTGACTATGTAGCCATAATAGGAATGTTTTCTTGGGTGTTACCATTTTGATATACATACTCTCCCCATCTTAGAATGGTTTAACTTAAATTTTTTCACCCTTTGATGGTGCAAAAGCAATATGCATTCAGTAGAAACTCCCAATTTTGAATTTTGATTTTTCCTGGACTAGTGAAATACAGTATAATACTCTTTCATGATGTTGGGCAGGAGCAGGAAGCCACAGCTCCCAGTCAGCCACCCAATCGTGAGGGTAAACAACCAATACACTTAGAATTATTCTCTCACTTCTAGTACCATGTTCAAGAAATTACATAAGATATGCAACACTTAATTATAAAAAAATCTTTTTTGTTAGCTGATTTTTCCCAACTGTAGACTAATGTAAGTGTTCTGAGTGTGTTTAAGGTAGGCTGAGGACACACTATGATATTTGGTACATGAAGTGTATTAAATGCATTTTCAACTTCCAGTATTTTCAACTTAAAATGAGCCTGTCAGGACATAGGAAGATCTGTAGCGGATCTGAAGAAACAAATTAATTTTATGTTCTCTTCAGAGCCCTTATGGCTCGAATGGCTTCTCATTCCATCATATTCTGGGAAATAAGACCTATTGTTGGTAGAATCCTAATGTCACACTACTCTGTAACTCTCTTAGAAGCACTCTGTTTCTAATGAGTGACCACATTCATTCCTAAATCTAATTCTAAACTGTTAACTGACCATGTAATACCATGCCTTGAAATAGTACTGGAGGTTATAGTAGAGAAAAAAAAATTAATTTTAAAACCAGTTTTTCAGAGAAATGACATTTATCTCCATATCACACAAGTTTTACCTACATTCCAAGAACTAAGAATATTTTGAAGACAACTGAAACTCTTTTTTTTTTTTCTGTTGATAGAAATGTCATTTACAGCTTCTAGATATTATCTTGGTTTAAACACTTTTTTTTTTTCCTATAAGAATTTGTAGACCATTTTCTTAGGGGTGTGTGTTGCAGGACATGATTTTTCAGTGAGCAACATGTGAAATTCCCATACTCATAGATTGGAAGAATTAATATTAAAAGGTCCATACTACCCAAAGCAATCTATAGATTCAATGAAATTCCTATCAACATACCAACAGTATTTTTCTTTTTTTTTTTAATTTTTATTTATTTATGATAGTCACACACAGAGAGAGAGGCAGAGACACAGGCAGAAGGAGAGGCAGAGACACAGGCAGAGGGAGAAGCAGGCTCCATGCACCGGGAGCCTGACGTGGGATTCGATCCCGGGTCTCCAGGATCGCGCCCTGGGCCAAAGGCAGGCGCTAAACTGCTGCGCCACCCAGGGATCCCACCAACAGTATTTTTCACAAAACTAGAACAAATCTTAAAATTTGTATGGAGCCACAAAAGACCTCAAAAAGCCTAAATAATCTTGAGCAAGAAGAACAAAGCTGGAGGTATCACAATTCCAATATTCAAGATACACTACAAAGCTATAATAATCAAACAGTATGGTATGGTACTGTCACAAAAAATAGACACATAGATCAATAGAACAGAATAGAAAGCCCAGAAATAAACTAATACTTAAATGGTCAGTTAATCTATGACCTAGGCAAGAATATACAATTAAGGAAAAAAATAGTCTCTTCAATAAATGGTGCTGGGAAAACTCAACAGCTACATGAATGAAACTTGACCTCTTTCTCACACCATATGCGAAAGTAAACTCAAAGTGGATTAAAGACCCAAATGTGAGACCTGAAACCATAAAACTTCTAGAAGAGAACATAGGTGGTAATTTCTTTGACACTGGCCTTAGAAACATTTTTCTGGATCTGTCTCCCAAAGCAAGGGAAATAAAAGGAAAAATGAACGATTGGGACTACATCAAAATAACAATTTTGTGTAAACTTGAATTCTGAAGTACGTTAAATGTAGAATTGAACATTGAAGTAAAAGAATAAAAGCCTTTTTTATAACGATACTTGAATTCAAATAAATACAATTCTTAAGGAAAGTATTTTGGCACTGTCAAGGAGCAAAAACATGTTATTCATTGCAAAAGTAAAAAGTTTCTCATGTAATGATTCCTTGTCATTTGTCTACAAATGTACTAACTGGTTGATTTTTAACTTCTTCCTAAAAATAGAGGAATTCTAACAAAAGTTTAAGTGTCTAGAATGTGTAGAAAAAGTAGGAAAAAAGTAATTGTGTAAAGCAGTGCTTCTCAACATTTTATATCCTAGCTCACGTTGAAAATGTTTATATTAAGGCAAATAGGTACTCTGAGTTTTCATGGTATGTATAGGAGCTTGCTGAAAATAATTGCATTTTATCTACACTATATGATTAAAATGTAGAGCCCTATTTAGGAAAACCTTCAATTCCAGGAAGTAAAAGACTTCACTTATGCTTTTCTGGTACTTATTTTTTATTTTAGCACATAGCTGATCAGTTTGAGATTTAATCTGTGGTGTGGGGAATAGATCTAAACTTTTCTTTGTTCCAACATCAATAATTAAAAAGCCCATCTTTATAAACTACTAAATCTTCATATTGCACTTGGGTCTGTTTCTTGACTTTTGTCTTCTATTCCAATGGTCTTTCTCTGTGTGTGCCTATTTACTGCTTTTAAGTATAGTGACTTTATGGCTTAGTACCTAATGGGACTAGGAATCCCTTATATACTACTAAATCTTCCTTTTGAGGTTTTCCATGTGATCTTTAAATCAACTTTTCTCTTTATTTCCTCTTTTGTTTATATATAGTAATATATAAGTCAAGATTCTTAGATCAATTTTCTCAAATGAAACTATGTAAAGCAATTTAGAGTGTGTACAACAATCATTGTTCTCTTCAGTTTTGCTGCTTTATACAACTGTGTGATTGACAAAAAATTGAATGACATGTGCCTGGTTGGAAATTTCACCTGTTTACAAAAAAAATACAACTACACAGGAAAACCAACAACAAATCTACAGAATAGTTTGAGTCTGCAGGTCAATTTACAAACTAATTATTTAGGAGCTGCATGGGATTAGAAATTTTAGCTGCTTAATTTTATCCAACTGCCTCCACAGAAAGCACAAATGGACTCCAACACTGTAAACTCTGAAGGGTTGAGATAGTGGACACTATTTGTTATCTGTAGTGGATTCGACTGTTGAATCTGAAAATAAAGGCTTTTTCTCTTAACAGAAATAAATCTCCTTAAGGCCTTTCCTCTAATTTTGCTAGACTGGGTTCCAGAAGAATAGTGAAGAATCCCTCATGTGAAGTTTAAAGTGTGACAACTGCAAGGTATTCTGTTGCATTATAAAAAATTTTTGGTAATGGCATAAGCTAAAGACAGTTTACTAAATGTCACTGAAGACAATCCTGACACTACTTAGTCCAAATATTTGGACTACTACTTAGTAGTGTGGCACTACTTAGTCCAAATGTTTCTGACCAAAGAAAATTATACAACAGTATTTATAGGCTCACTTTTAAGAGATGGCTGACATTAATACTGTCCAACAGTTTATAAATAAGTTCATGCATTACCTCTAAGAATATCATGTACAAGATCACTGCCTACCTCCTGTTGCAGGTATTGGGATACCATTTCAGATGTTGCAGTCCTTACGTACAAAATCCAGCTTCTCTGCTGCATTAAGTATATAATTTAAAGAAATTTCAGAGACTCCCAAGGAGGGGGGATTAAAGGATCCCATTGAAAAACACATGGGTACCTTGTCTGAAATTCTTGTACTTTCCTAAGTCAGAAATGAGGTGGGAGGGAAAAAACCCTTGAATAAGATGTGAGATGGGGGAAAGATTGTTCTATGTATAGATGTTAGCCTTATAAATAATGTAGAGTAGAAAATAAGTACAGTTGTACATTTGTTCTACAACAAATTAAAAACATAATTATTCCTGATAATAGAGTGCTCTTACATTTATGGGAAATTGGTTCCTCTGTTTTGAAAAAAGATCCTCTGCCATAAATGCAACGGAACTAACTGTAAACATTAGTTCCCAATACTGTCAAAGGAATGAGAAAATTAATAAAACTTTTAACTGATGACCTTTTGTTTTAAATGATGTAGTGTGATCAAACATCATCTAGAATTTTTACATTTTTCTTTGTACAGAGGTTATGTATTCTGGATATCTTTTATATATTTTTTATTTTTCCAATATGATTAGCATGCAGTGTTATATTAGTTTCAAGTGTACAATATAGTGATTCAACATTACTCGGTGCTCATCAAGGTATGTGTACTCAATCCTCTTCACCTATTTCATCCATCCCCCCTGCCACATCCCATCTGGCAGCCAACAATTTGCTCTCTATAGGTAAGAGTCTAGGTTTTGTTTGTTTTGTTTTGTTGTTTTTTTTTTGTCTTTTTCCTTTGTTCATTTGCTTTGTTTCTTAAATTCTACATATGAGTGAAATTGTATGGTTTTTATTTCTTTTTCTAACTTATGTACTTAGAATCATACACTCTAGATCCATCCATGTTGTTGCAAATAGCAAAATTTCATTCATTTCTACAACTAATACACACATACATATACCACTTCTTTATCCATTCGTCCTTTAATGGACATTTGGGCTGTTTCCATAATTTAGCTATTGTAAATAAGTTGCAATAAACATATAAGTCTTATTGACTTATTTCACTCAGCATAATACCCTCCAGTTCCATAAGTCAATCAGAGAAGGACAAACATTATATGGTCACATTCATTTGGGGAATATAAAAAATAGTGAAAGGGAATAAAGGGGAAAGGAGAGAAAATGAGTGGGAAGTATCAGAAAGGGAGACAGAACATGAGAGACTCCTAACTCTGGGAAATGAACAAGGGGTGGTGGAAAGGGAGGTGGGCGGGGGATGGGGGTGACTGGGTGACGGGCACTGAGGGGGGCACTTGATGGGATGAGCACTGGGTGTTATGCTATATGTTGGCAAATTGAACTCCAATAAAAAGAAATTTAAAAAATAAAAAAATAAACATAGAAGTCCATACATCTTTTCAAATTAGTGTTTCTGTATTTGTTAGAGTAAATTCCTAGTACTGGAATTTCTGGATCATATGATCGTTCTATTTTTCACTTTTTGAAGAACCTCCATACTCTTTTTATAATACCTGCACCAATTTGCATCCCAACAAGCAGTGCACAAGAGTTCCTTTTTCTCTACTACCTTGTCAACATTTCTGGTTCCCTGTGTTTTTGTTGTTTTATTTCAGCCATGCTGTCAGGTGTAAAGGGATATCTCATTGACCATGATGGTTAGTGATGTTGAGCATCTTTTCATGTGTCTGCCATCTGTTGTCTTCTTTGTAGAAATGTCTGTTCGTGTCTTCTGCCTGTTTTTATTTTTTAAAGGTTTTTATTTATTTATTCATGAGAGACACACAGAGAGAGCGAGAGACAGAGACACAGGCAGAGAGAGAAGCAGGCTCCATGCAGGGAGCCCGAGGTGGGACTTGATCCTGGGACTCCAGGATCACGCTATGGGCTGAAGGCAGGTGCTAAACCACTGAGTCACCCAGGGATCCCCATTCTGCCTGTTTTTAAATTGGATTGTTCATTTTCCTGGTGTTGAGTTGTATAAATTTTTTATATATTTTGGATACTAACCCAATGTCAAAGGAATGAGAAACATCAGACATGTATCAGACATGTCATTTGCAAATATCTTCTCCCATCTGGTAGGTTGCCTTTTAGTTGTGCTGCTTGTTTCCTTTGATGTGCAGAAGTTTTTTATTTTGATGTAATCTCAATTGTTTTTACTTTTGTTTCCCTTGCCTCAGAAGACTTATCTAGAAAGAAGTTGCTATGACCGATGTCAGAGGAATTACTGCCTGTGGTCTCCTCTAAGATTTTTATGGTTTCATATCGCATAGTTAGATCCTTAATCCATTCTAAATTTAGTTTTGTGTATGGTATAAGAAAATGGTCCATTTTCATTCTTTTATAGGTAGGTGCCCAGTTTTTCCAGTACCATTTATGTAAGAGACTTTTTCTCATCATGTATTCTTGCTTTCTTCATTGAAGATTGACTGTATAATCATAGGTTTATTTCTGGGCTCTCTCTTCTGTCCTGTTAATCTATATGTGTATTTTTATGCCATAATCATACTGTTTTTATTACTACAACTTTGTAGTATAACTTCAAATCTGGAATGTGATATATCCAGCTTTGTACTTCTATTTCAAGATTTTATTTATTTATTTTGGCTACTTGGGGTTTTTGTATTTCCATAAAAATTTTAGGATTTTTGTTCTAGTTCTGTGAAAAATGACTGGCATTTTGATAGGGATTACATTGAATCATAGATTGCTTTGAGTAGCATGGACCTCTTAACAATATTCTTTTAATTCACGAACATGGAATATCTTATAAAACAAAGTATTTGTGTTGTATTAAATTTCTTTCATTAATGTTTTATAGTTTTCAGAGTACAGGTCTTTTACTTCCTTGGTTAAGTTTATTTTTAGGTGTTTCATACTATTTGGTGTAATTATAAATGGTATTATTTTCTTTTTCTCTTTCTGCTTCATTATTATTTAACAAATTTCTGTACATTGATTTTTGTATCCCCCTACCTTACTGATTTCATTTATCATTTTTAGGAGGTTTTTTGTTTTGTTTTTGATTTTTGTTTTTGGTTTTTTTTTTGTAGAATGTTTAAGATTTTATATGTATGTGTGTGTATATATATATATATATATATATATACACACACATATATATAGTATTATGTCTTCTGCAAATAGGTAAAGTTTTACTTCATCAGTTTGGATGCTTTTTGTGTATTTGTTTTTGTTGTTGTTGTTTGACTCCTATAGCTGGACTTTCAGTACTACGTTGAATAAAAGTAGTGAGGGTAGACATCCTTGTCTTGTTCCTGACCTTAGGAGAAAAGCTCCAGTTTTTCACCATCGAGTATGATGTTTGCTTTGAGTTTTTCATATATCATATTTATTGTGTTGAGGCATGTTCCTTCTAAACCTACTTTGTTGATGGCTTTTATCCTGAATGGTTGTTGTACTTGTCAAGTGCTTTTCTTGTCTAATGAAATGATCATATGGTTTTTATCTTTTCTCTTGTTGATGTAATGTATCAAGTTGATTGATTTGCAAATATTGAACCACCCTTGCATCCTGGGAAATAATCCCACTTGATCATGGTGAATGATTTTTTTTTAATGTATTGTTGGATTCAGTTTGTTAAGATTTTGTTGAGGATTTTTGCATCTATGTTCATCAGAGATCTTGACCTGTAGTTCTCTTATTTTGTAGTGTCTTTTTCTGGTTTTGGTATCAAAGTAATGCTGGCCTCAGAGAATGAATATGGAAGTTTTCTTCCTCCTCCCCCTCCCCCTCCCGCCCTCCTCCTCCTTCCTTCCTTTCTTCTTCTTCTTCTTCTTCTTCTTCTTCTTCTTCTTCTTCTTCTTCTTCTTCTTCTTCTTCTTCTTCTTCTTCTTCTTCTTCTTCTTCTTCTTCTTCTTCTTCTTCTTCTTCTTCTTCTTCTTCTTCTTCTTTCTTCTTCTTCTTCTTTTTCATCTCCTTCCTTCTTCTTCTTCTTCTTTTTCATCTCCTTCCTTCTTCTTCTTCTTTTTCATCTCCTTCCTTCTTCTTCTTCTTCTTCTTCTTCTTCTTCTTCTTCTTCTTCTTCTTCTTCTTCTTCTTCTTCTTCTTTCTTCTTCTTCTTCTTCTTTTTTCTTCTTTCTTCTTTCTTCTTCCTTCTTTTTTTTTGGAAAAGTTTGAGAAGAATAGATGAACTTTTCTTTAAATATTTTGTGAAATTAACCTATGAAGCTGTCTGGTCTTGACTTTTGGTCTTTCGAGAGTTTTGATTACTGATTCAATTTCATTGCTGGTAATTGTTCTGTTCAAATCTTCTTCCTGCTTCAGTTTTGGTAGATTACTTATTGCTAGGAATTTATCCATTTCTTCTAGGTTGTCCAATTTTAGGCATGTATTTTTTTTCATAATGTTATCTTGTAATCTTTTGTATTTCTGTGGTGTTGGTTGTAATTTCTTCTCTTTCATGTCTGATTTTTTTTAGTCCTCTTTTTTGTTGTTTTGTTTTTGATTAGCTAGAGGTTTATCATTTTTTTATCTTGAACTATTCTAATGTTTTTTTGTTTCATTTCTTACGTACTCTTTTTTACTTATATCCTTCAGCTGTTTTTATGTTTTTTGTTCCTTTTTTAGCTCCTTTGGGTGTAAGGTTAGGTTGTCTGACATTTTTCTTACTTCTCAAAGTAGGTCTGTATTGTTATAAATTTTCCTCTTAGAACCACTTTTGTTACATCCCAAAGATTTTGCACTGTTGTGTTTTCCTAGTCCTTTGCCTCTGTGTATTTTTTTATTTCCACTTTGATTTCTTGGTTGACTCATCTGCTGTTTGGTACTATGTTATTTAACTTCCATGTATTTGTGGTCTTTCTAGATTTCTTTGTGTGTGTGGTTGATTTTTTTTGTGGCAAAAAGTATGTATAACTTCAACTTTATGAGTTTGTTGAGATTTGTTATGTGGTTTAATATATGATTTATTCCGGGGAATGTCCATGTGTACTTGAAAAGAATGTGTATTTTGCTGTTTTAGGATCGAATATTCTGAACATATCTGTTAGATTCTTCTGGTTTGATGTCTCATTCAAAGCTATAGTTTTCTTGTTGATTTTCTACATAGATGCCCATTGGTGAAAGTGGGGTGTTAAAGTTCCCTATTACTATCCTATTACTGATTACTTTGTTATCAGCTGTTTTATATATTTGGGTGTTCCCATTTTGAGTCCATATTTACAATTTTACATCTTTTTGTTTGTTCCCTTTATTATTATATAGTGTCCTTCTCTGTCTCTTGTTACAGTTTTAAGGTCTATTTTGTTCAATGTAGTTATTGCTACCCTGCTTTCTTTTCACATGCATTTGTATGATAAATGTTTCTCTGTTCCCTCACTTACAATCTGTATGTGTCTTTAGGTCTGAAATGGGTCTCTTGTAAGCAGAATATAGATAGATCTTTTTTTAATCCACTTCCTCATCCTGTATCTTTTGATTACAGTATTTAGCCATTTTCATTCAAAGTAGTTATTGATAGGTATGCATTCATTGCCATTTTGTTACTTGTTTTGTGGTTGTTCTTGTAGTTTTTTTCTGTTCTCTGTTCTCACTGTTTGCTGGCATTCTTTAGTTATATATTTAGATTCCTTTCTCTTTACTTTTTGTGTATCTGTTATGGGTTTTTGATTCGTGGTTACCATTTGGTTTATATATAACCTCTTCTGCATATCACAGTCCATATTACATTGATGAGTTCTTATATTTGAACCCATTCTTCCTCCTCCCCCTTTGTTGTAGGTATATAGTGTCATCCTCTACATCCTTTATGAGTCTCTCAACTGATTTTTATAGATGTACTTAATTTTACTACTTTTGTGCTTCCTACTCTTTTTATGCATGCACATGGTCTTTACTTTCCAGTCAGTCCCCTTTAACATGTCTTATTAAATATGCTGCTTTAGTGTTCTTGAACTCCTTGTTTGTCTGGGGAAACTCTCATTCTATTCCGAACGATACCTTTGCTGGATAAAGTATTCTTGGCTTCAGACTTTTTCCTTTCAGTGCTTTGAATATAGCATGTCACTATCTTCTGGTCTGTAAAGCTTCTGCTGAAAACTCAGCTTATAGTCTTGTGGGGTTTCCCTTGTATATGTTTCCTTTTAAAATTCTCTTTGTCACTACTCTATGCCATATTCATTGCTATATAACTTGGTATAGACCTTATTAAGTTGATTTTGTTGAGGGATTTTTGTGCCTCCTGGGTCTGGATATCTGTTTCTTTCCCCAGATTAGGGTTGTTTTTAGCAATTCTTCAAATAAATTTATGGCCTCTTTTTTTCTCTTTTATGGAATCCCTATAGTGCCGATATTCTACTTGATGGTGTTGCTGAGTTCCCTAAGTCTATTCTCATTTTGCATATTATTTTTTCCTCATTTGCTGGCTTGATTACTTTTTATTACTCTTTCCTTCAGGTCACTAATTAATTCTTCTGCTTCTTCTGGCCTGATATTTATTCCATCTAGTGTATTTCTAATTTCATTTATTGTGTTCTTTATCTTTGATTTGTTCTTTTCTAGCTCTTTGTTAAAGGTCTCAGTGATGTCCTCTACCCTTTTCTTAGGTCCAGTGAGTAAGTATCTTTATGATGATTATCTTAAATTCTCTATCAGTCTATTACTTATCTTCATTTCACTTAGGTCTCTTGGTGTGATTTTTGTCATGTTCTTTCATTTGTAACCTATTTCTCTCTCTCCTCATTTTGTCTAACTCTTTGTATCTGTTTCTGTTTCTTAGGAAAGTCAGCCATGTCTCCTGCTCTTGGAAGTAGTAGCCTTATAAAGAAGAGGTCCTATAGTGCCTTGTAGTGAAGTGTCCCCTGTTCACCATAACCTGGTGCTCCAGGGGTATCTCCTATGTATGTTGCACATGTCCTGTTCTTGAGTCTTGGACACTTTTTCCTTCAGTCCAATTGTCTGTAGTGGCTCTCTTTGACTATTGTGATAAGTTTTTGTTCCCTGCCTGACTAGTGGACTAGTTCGGGGCCACCTTGGGCTTGAATTGAGTCAGACCATGTGTTTGCCAGAGATGACATAGCATCAAATTGTGAGATGTTTTCCCTGTGTTGTCTCCTGAGAAGACTTTGTTTCTGGGTGGGGCATGGAGTCAAACCAACTGTCTATCCCATGCTCACTGCTGGGGCTATAATCTGACTGGTGTGTATAGTTATCTTCCCCTCATCCTAGGACTAGAGTGACTTTTTGGAATGGTGCTGGCCCTTCAGAGCAGCTTGTCCACTGCCAGACTTGTGGCCTTGGTTTGTTCTATTGAAAGGAACAGGGTGCACAGTGCCCACATGTTTTGCATGCCCACAAGAGGTGACCTACCACTGCTGTGGGGACTAGGCTATCTAAAGCAGGGCATGCACTTTTAACAAGGTTCATGCTAGTATTCCACAGTGCCCACTGCTGCCACTTCCATTGTGACTGAGGTCCTACAAAGTGTGCCACTGGGGAGTCACAGTGTTGGCAAGGTTTTCACTGGTTTTCTAGGTGAGGAGACTGAGATAAGTGTGACTGAATGGCAGATATGCCAAAGCCCAGAGGATGGTGATTGATGTAAGCAGGTTAGTTAGTGGTACAGCACTGGTTCATGCAAGTGGTTCTGTGTTTATGTTGGGGTGGGGAAGGGAAATAGTGCCTGCTGGTTTCTTTTTTCCTAGGGAAATTCTCAGCAATCTGTTTCTCTGTGACACCTCTGAGAGGAGTAAATTATTCTCCCTTCCATATGTCCTAGGCATTTTTCAGACTGCTGCTTCCCTGCTGTATCTCTGCAGGCTGTTTGTTGTGCTGACTCTTTAAGGGTGGGGACTCAGCTTCCTATTGCCCTCCAGGCTCTCACAGAACCAAGCCCATTGTTTTTTCAAATTCTATGCTTTAAGTCCCACTGCTTATAAGAACTCACTAAATTCAGCTCCTCTTATTTTCAAAACCAAATATTATGAGAATTTGTCTTCTCCACATGGGCTCGCTGGTGTGAAGGTCTGTTTCATTCCCCTTTCCATATCCATGGTTCTTTCATTTCTGTGGAAAGACCTGTAGGTCCATTTAACTCCCCATTGTGTCTCCACTCTTCCTACCCTCTTCATTGTGGCCTCTTCTCTACATTTAGTTGTGGAGTTTGTCCTAGTCTTTGGGTCATTTACACTGATTTGAGTGTTCTCTAGGTGTATAATGGAACAAGGTGAGGTTAAGGTCTTTCTACTCTGCCATCTTTCCTGGCTCTCTGAGACTTGATTTTCAAAACTAGATTGACCTGTATTCAGATTTTAGTCTTGCCTCTTACTAGATGCGATCCTTGGTTAAATCACTTAAATGCTCTGGGCCTCACGGTGCATGGGTTGTATTAATTCATGTACATAAAACATTTAGCACAATTCCTGGTATATAATAATTACTCCATAACATTATTTTCTTCTTATGGGTGTTACATCTTGTCAGGAGAAAGGTAAATATTTCAGATGTATCTTAATCTTTAATATCTCTAGTCTTAGAAATTTCAATCACTAGAAATCCCAAGTGGAAATGGAAGGACAATAAGGAATATATCTTTATCTCTCCAACAAAAAATATTGTATCCATTCCCTACCCAAAAGTAATGCAAAAAGACTTGGACCTTAGATATGGAATCATTTAATGTTAGAGGTTCTAAGTATGCTAAAGCATTAAGCCCCAAAGATGATTTGATTTTTCTCATCAGTAGAACTAGAATAAAGTCTTCTCAAAATTGATAGAAGGTAAGATTATATAGTAGATCCTTCAGTGCAGGGTCTAGCACATAGTAGACATCCAATAAACAATATCTATGAATCATAATATGATTATACCAATAAACTAGATGAGTAGCATTCTACTAAATGATAGTGAAAGGGAATAGAAGGGAAGGGAGAAGAAATGGGTAGGAAATAAATGATACCTCTTTTCAATCCGTGTAACAAAGAAGAATGGAATTTATAAAACTTGACAATGTGTAACCTTTTCTGTCTCATAAAGCCTTGCAATTTCTTTAGCTGAATGACTTTGGGAAGTTTCTTAAAATTATTTCCTGTCTCATCACTGACACTATTCTTGACAAGATCACAAGCAGTCTCCACCTTGGTGAATCCAGTGGTCAAGTCTTACTCCTCATTTCACTCAACCTTTTGGCAGCATTTATAAAGCTGGTTACTCTCTCCTTGACACACTTTAGCTTCAGTGGAATCACTCTTTCCTTTGGTTCTCCTATTACACTTTTGTGAGTGTTGTTTCTTCTTTTTTTATTTTAATCTCTTTGTGTTGGAGTACTCCTGGAATAGGCACCAGTTCCTTTCTCTTTATCTCACTGACTCCCTGTGTATTACATTAAGAGTCCTTGTTTTCAATGTAATTAGATACAGACAACTACTAGTGTCCATCTCTACCCTTGGCCTCTCCCTTGAGTTGTAGATTCATCTCATATAGCATATCCAATTTCTTAGGGATGCTGTACCAAATTACCACGAACTTGGTAGCTTAAAACAAAAATTATATTACTGGTCTTCGGGTCTCAAGTCTGAAATCAAGGTGTGTTACTAGGACTCTGTGCCCTCCAAAGGCCTTAGGGGAGAAAACTTCCTTATCTCTTCCAGTTTCTGGTGACTTCAAGCCTTCCTAGGCTTGTGGCCACGTAACTTAAATCTCTGCTTTTATCATTATGGTCATGATTTATTTTTATGTATCTTCTGTCTGTTATAAGGATACTGGCATTGGATTTAGGGTATACATGGATAATCCAGAATGATCTCATCTAGAGATCTTTAATTATATCTGCAAAGGCTCTCTCCTTTTTCCCCCCAAATAAAGTCATATTTCCAGGTTCCAGGGGTTAGGATGAAGATGGATATAGATATAGATTTTTTTTGAACCACCATTCAACCCACTGCAAAATTCATCTATGAACTCTACTTTCAAGCATAACCCAAATCCAACCATTTCCCACCATCTTCACAGCTTCCAGTCCAACTTAAGCCATCATAATTTCTTGTCTTAGACCTAAACAGCTTTTTTAACTAGTTTCCTGTCTCCTGCTTCTCCACAGACTATTCTCTCTACACAACAACCAAAGTGGTCCTTTAAAAGTGGTATTATATTTTTTTCTCTTCAAATTTCTTCAGTATTTTCCCATAATACTTAAAGGAAAAAAATCTAAATTCCTCAATAAAGGCTGCCAAGGCCATACAGGATCTGGCCCTACCCAACCCTCCAAATTCTTTTACCACAAGCCTCTTTGATCAATCTGCTTCAGCTATAGTGCTTTCTTGCTCCTCTTTGATTTCCCCTGAAGCAAGGAGCATCTTTCCTCCAGATTTCTAGCATTTTTCTCTCCTTCTTTCAGGTTGCTGTTCACATATATGTCTGTCTGTCCTCTCTTTTATATATTTTACATTATATCTCAAGGACTTAAAATTGGAAGTTTGTACCTTTTGACTAACCTCACCCATTTTGTGCCCCACTCCCAACTATGGCTCCTGCCTGTGGCCACCACCAATCTGTTCTCTGTATCTAGGAGTTTGGTAGGCTTTCGTTTTTGTCGTTTTATCTTTTTAGATACCACATATAAATGAGATTTTATGGTACTCATCTTTCTCTAACTTATTTAGCATACTGCCCTTAAAGTCCATCCACACTGTCACAAATAACAGATTTTTAAATTTTTGGATGGCTAAATATTCTGTGAGTGTGTGTGTACCAAATTTTCTTTATCTATTTGTCTATTGATAGACAAGTTATTCTCTTCTTGGCTATTATGAATGATGCTGCAATAAACATGGATGATGGATGTGTGCATATCTTTTCAAGAGTACTTCGTTTTCTTTGGATATTCAGAAGTAGAATTGCTGGATCATATGCTAGTTGGAGAAACCACCATATTTTTTCCCACTGATATAATGGCTATATCAGTTTATATTCCTACCAATTGTGTACAGCAGTCTCCTTTTCTCCACATTTTTAACGACACTGGTTATTTCTTTTTGATGATAATCATTTTAAGAGATATAAGGTGATATCTCATTGTGGCTTTAATTTGCATTTCCCTTATAATTAGTGATGTTGATCACCTTTTCATATACCTGTTAGCCCATCTGTGTGTTGTCTTTGGAAAAATGTCTATTCAGATCCTCTGCCAATTTTTCGGTCAGATTTGCTTTCTTGCTATTGAGTTGTAGAAGGTCTTCATATATTTTGGATATTAACATCTTAACAGAATATGATTTGCAAATATTTTCTCCCATTCTGTATGTTGCTTTTTCATTTTATCAATGGTTTCCTTTCTTATACAGAAACTTTGTGGTTTGATGTAGTCCTACTTATTTAATTTTGCTTTTGTTGTCTTTGGTGTTAAATTTATGAAATCATTGTTAAGCCTCTTTTATAGGCTGTTCAAGAACACTCTTTCTAAATAACTTTGCCTGGGCACTCTTTATTGTATCCTGCTTATTTTTTTGTACAGCAATCACTAGTTTTGTATATGCCCTTTCCTGCCTCTGGTATGTCCACTCATCAAGGACTGGGGCTTTGTGTTGTTTAACTGTTTCTTCAGTACCTGCAGCAGTCTGAAAGATTATAGAAATTTTAAAATTATTTATTGGATGAATTAATGAAAGAATGGTTCACATAAAAAGCCAAAGTAGCAAGAGATTTTGAGGTGGTAATAGAAGATGTACTTTCCTTTGCATCTATTTAATCTTGAACTTGCAAAACAGGTAATTTCCCTTTCATTTTTGGGGAATAAGACAATATCTTAGACAGACATTCAGTGTTGAACTGAATAATGAAAGTAAAATGAAAAACTTGAAGTAATCCAAAGTATAGGTGTATTTGTTATATCAACCATGTGAATATTCAGGAATGTTTTTAAGAAGCTTAAAAAACTTCAATAGTAGCTCAAGATTGCCTTAAAATACTACCTTGGAAAGGAGAGCATGTATTAATATACTCTTTACTTCTGCCCTTTTATCAGTTTCCTTTCATCTAGGATTCAGGCATCACAAAAGAGAGTTTCCTCTCTGTTTAGAAAAATTATATTTCCATTTTCACTAAAAGCAATGATCCCAAGGTTACATAATGAGTCACTTAGGAATGGAGTCTACACATGGATGCAGACAGTCTAGTGTTAATCTGTACACAAACATTTAACAAAGTCTTATTTTTAATTTTCCCTGCACACAGCAGTTCATCTATAACAGAGCTATCACTGTTGTTGTGGTTGAATTAAAATTCTTTGTCCTTGTAGTGGCATTTTGATGATAGATCTGTACTAGATAGATAAAAACAGGTCCTGAATCAAGATGAGGCTAGTAAATTTGAGAATGTTCACCCCCCACCTCTCACCATTCATAGAATAACAGGTCTCAAGAGGAAGAGTACAACTGTCTGGACTCTATTCCACCTTTAGCATTTTTTTTTCTTCTGGTGATAAGTAACTTAAACTTTTTGTAAGAAATTTTAAGAATTCTTAAAGACAGAATCCAGATTTCAAAGATATCATGCACATATAATGGGCCTTAGAATACCCATATGTTGAGGTACACTTATACTTTTCTCTGTGGGAAGTAGTGTTTCCATGGAGACATTTGAGTAGCACTGGAAGATGTCACTATATTCCAGAAGCATAGGTTTTTAGTTCAGAGCATAGTTTGTACCTGAATTTCCACTTTGAATGGTTATCTCTTTGAAAGCTTTGAGTGTTCACAGAAAGTTGTAAAATACCTAGTATGTGAAAAGCAATTATAATCAGAACAAGTAACATTTGGTCACAAGGCATTTTAGACATTTTAGAGCTTGAATATGCAGTCCAGAGGTTCTTAAACAGTGCTTCCTTAGAATCCCAGTTTTCAACACATTAGACTTAAACCCCTTTGTCTAATGTTAGACACTGGCATTTCCTCCAGTGTAAAAAAAGATACTTGGAATTTTAAGCTCTTTTTCATAAACTTTTCAGTGTTATACTATGACTGCTTGAATGGGCATGTTATATTGCTTTTCATGGTCTCTTCATGTGATTTATTATATAACCTAATTATACATTTCGTACCCATTTGTTTGATGGTATTAAATCCTTATTCTACAAAATTAGACTGATCTCCAGAAACTCTGCTCTCTGAAAATTTGAGAACAACTTATCAAGTCCAGATACTTTGTTTTATGATTTACTCAGATGTTACACAGAAATAAAGTCACAGGAAAAACAATGCGAATCTGTGTCTTCCACCTGATAATAATTTTTCTTTTATTGAACTTTGTATTTTCTGGACTACAGAGATTTTTATTTCTTATGATAGATGTCAAACTTATAGTACATTATAGCCTTTTGTGCATAGAAAATAAGAACACATAGCTACATTTACCCTAAGAAACAATTCTGCTTTCTCTGCTGAATTTGTAGGTAAAAAAGTCTGCAGCTGAGATCTTTTTGGGGCCTCAAAATAAAGCAAGTATAAACATTTGTGGCCACAAAAAGAAAAGAACATTGTCACACTTGCAAGTACCCACACATGCCATGACATTTGGCTAAAATAATTGTGATGAACAGCCAGTGATGAACAGAATAGAAAATCCAGAAATGAACCCACAACTATGTGGCCAATCTTTGACAAAGCAGACAAGAATATCCAATGGAAAAAAAGATAGTCTCATCAACAGATGATGTTGGGAAAACTGGACAGCAACATGCAAGAGAATGAAACTGGACCTTTTTCTTACACCAAACACAAAAATAAATTTAAAATGGATTAAAGACCTAAATGTGAGACAGGAAACCATAAAAATCCTAGAGGATAACACAAGCAGTAACCTTTTTGATATTAGCCATAGCAACTTCTTTCTAGATATGTCTCCTGAGGTAAGGGAAACAAAAGCAAAAATAAACTATTGATACTTCATCAAAATAAGTCTACTGCACAGTAAAGGAACAATAACACTAAAAGACAACAATCAGAATGGGAGAAGATATTTGCAAATGACATATCTAATAAAGAGATAATATCCAAATTCTATAAAGAACTTATCAACACCTTAAAACCAAATAATTTAGTTTAAAAATGGGCAGAAGACATAAGTAGGCATTTTTTTTTCCAAAGAAGACATACAGATGGCCAGTAAACATAGGAAAAGATGCTCAACATCATTCATCAGGGGATTACAATTCAAAACTATAATGAGCTATCCCCTCACACCAGTCAGAATGGCTAAAATTAACACAGGAAACAACAGAAGTTTGTGAGGATGAGAAGAAAAAGGAAAACTTTTGTACTGTTGGTGGGAATGCAAACTGGTGCAGCCACTCTGGAAAACAATATGGAGGTTCTTTAGAAAGCTAAAAATAGGGATCCCTGGGTGGCGCAGCGGTTTGTCGCCTGCCTTTGGCCCAGGGCGCGATCCTGGAGACCCGGGATCGAATCCCACATCAGGCTCCCGGTGCATGGAGCCTGCTTCTCCCTCTACCTGTGTCTCTGCCTCTCTCTCTCTCTCTGTGACTATCATAAATAAATAAAAATTAAAAATATTAAAAAAAGAAAGCTAAAAATATAACTACTTTATGATCCAGCAATTGCACTACTAGGTATTTACCCAAGGGGTACAAAAATACTCGAAGGGACACATGCACCCTGATATTTATAGCAGCAATATTAACAATAGCCAAATTATGGAAAGAGCCCAAATGTCCATCAACTTAATGAATGAATAAAGAAGATGTGGTATAAGTATACATTGGAATATTACTCTGCCATAAAAAAGAATGAAATGTTGCTATTTGAAGTGATGTGAATGGAGTTACAGTGTATTATACTAAACAATAAGTCAGAGAAAGATATATACATATGATTTCACTTATGTGGAATTTAAGAAGCAAATGAACATGTGGGGTGGGGAAGAACAGCAAACCAAGAAATAGACTCTTACCTCTAGAGAACAAGCTGGTGGTTACTGGAGGAGGGGAGATGGGTTAAGTGGGTATTAAAGAGGGCACTGGTTGTGATGAGAACTGGGTGTTGTATGAAAGTGATGAATCACTAAAGTCTACACCTAAAACTAACATTACACTGTATATTTACTAACTAAAATTTAAATAAAAATTTCGAGAAGAAAAAAAAAGGCAGCCAGGGATGAAAAAAATTAAAGACAAACAGCTCTGAAGGAGCAAAAAGATACCAATGAGTTCTTTGATATCCCCCAAATTATAGAAATTAATTTCCAATCCTCAAAGAGGTAGATGATGTCTATGTAAAATTTTGGAAAGGGTAGAAAAGATCAGGATCAGAGATGGACTAGAGTCTACCTTAATCTTGTTCTCTAAGTCACACTTTGGATCCTGTCTTCCAGCAATTAAATGGGAAAAGAACCACCCTCAGTAGACAGGATGATGCCCATGTTCTGCTCCAATACTGGGACCAAATAGAAAAGTCAGGTCACTTGGCTCTGGCAGGGAACTGCCACTACCTAGCTTTCCACTAGCCCAGCTCCCTGAGTTTCTTTCCATTTCTATGTCTGAGGACAAAAACTGTTTCTAAAACAACTCTCCCAGTTCTACAATCTATAAAGAGATAAATTATCATTTGGGGAATAAAGATTCTTTTTATTATCTTCTAGCTCAGGAGAGTAAAAATCTATTATTTACCAAGTTCAAATAGTCAATCAATGTTCAAGGATAGTGATGTTGCACAAGGCAAGGCTGTGAAACACAGCTTTAATTTGGGGTCTTAGAATTGCAATTTGCAAGACAAATTCAGGCAGTAATCCAGATTGTGCTCTCAAGAGACATAGGAAGTTAGGTTTTTAAGGACAAAGGAGGAATTTTAGTCATATTAAAAACAATATACCTTACACAATGTGTAAAGTCTTGTGATTGGTGTTGGCAGAGTTACAGTAACATGTCCTATATATGATTGGTTGCTAAGGTTAGTGCTAGATAGAGTGTCCATTTAAGTCTATTCTTGTAGGCACCAAATGTTCATGCAGGATATTTGGGATTTGGCAACAAGCAGGTTCAGTACTTTTCCAAGAATTGAGACAGGAGACATAGGCTCTACCTCCTTAATGTCCTCTAAACTCCATTTTAATTGACTCTCTTAGTAATAACCTCAGATTATATTTTCTTTTATCAGTGAGTATACTCCATACTTCTACTAATGAAAAAGATAACCTTAAATATACATTTATTGATTTGAAATATAATTATTACAGGTAAAACACTACTATACTATATTCCAAGGGTTCAAAAAAGTTGCATTAAATACTAACTGAATCAATGTCAGATCTTTGAGGAAGGAACAAATGTGAGCTGGCAATATTGAGGGGGAAATATAGGTTGCATTGAGTAAAGGAGTGTCTGCATTAACTGCAATCTTAACAGTTGACATATATTGAGTATCCATAACACATCAGAGGCTTTCTATACATTCTCCGCCTCTCTCAAGCCAGAAAGTGCATTTTCTTCAGCTGGAAAAACCAAGTCTCATAATCCATCTCAAGCCCAGATCTGTGTGGCCCCCAAGGCCCTTTCTGCTTTAGATGGTGCCTCCCCTGCTCAGAAGTAAAGTGGAAAAAGAGGCTAGGAAAAGATCTAAAAAGAGGTAAGAAAGAACTGTGGTAGACAGAGAAGGCTCCAAATTTCCAAACCCAAAAGAAGCAGACAGCTTTACTCTATGTGCCTTCTGAGGATTGATTTCTTTTCTTTTTTTTTTTTTTTAAGATTTTATTTATTTGAGAAAGAGAAATGGAGATAGTGACAGAGAGAGAGAGAGAGCAGGAGCAGGGAAGAGAGGGGAAAGCAGGTTCTCCACCTGTAGGGATTCCAATGCAGGCTTGATCTCAAGATCCTGGGATCATGATCTGAGTCGATGGCAGATGCTTAATTGACTGACCCACCAAGGCACGTCTGGAGATTGATTTCTGCCACTACAAGAATTATTCAGTGAATCTCACTTGCTCCACCAAGTGTTTGCCTACATGCTTATAGATGTCCAACACGGACTGTACAAAATTAGAAATAAAAGATGTGATAGAGAAATAAAGGCCAGTATTCAAGAGTATCAGAATATTCCCTATTTTACCATTAAAAAATAGGGAAAATCATAAAAAAGTAATACTTTTTTAAAGCTTTGAGACAAAATGTGCAAATTAAAATTTGAAAATTACGGTTTTGTCTAGTCCAAAATTGTGAACTTTCAGCTGGGAGGGGCTGCTGGAACCTACACAGGGGGTTGATCATTCAGGGCTACAGATTATGCAACTTTGCTTAAGTAATACGTTAATTCTGAGTTGAACTGTTTTTAAGACTTTTTTGATAAATGAATTTCATTCCAAAAAGATGTGTTAATCAAGGTTCTCTGTATTTTCAATGTCTTCGATCTGTGGGGAATATTAGAAGAGCAATCAGAAATTAAATTTAGTGCTTTCTTCTGCTCTGTGGGAAGAATTTAATTGCTGTGATTACAGAGTCTCTGATTATCTCACATAGGAAACTTGGGTTTGATAAAATTCTGATTAACAGTTCAACATATTTGAGAACCCAAAAACAATACTAAGGTCTATAAAACCCCTTCTTGCTGAATTTTCATAGGAAAAATAAATTTCTTTTGAGACTAAAAACCAAAGGAGAAAAGCTGACATGTTAATTCAGTTTTGTATACTTTGGTAAAAATTGTGTATGTGATTCATTGATATGCATAGTTTAAAGTCATGAAATTAGTCAAAGTAATAAAATCTTTAAAGCAACCTCTCATTCCTCAGCTTAGTTTGTTTTATAGTAAAAACAATAAATTATATATTCCTATCCCTCTCCATCAGATCTGAGAAGTATTTAGAATGTTTTTCATAAAAGTAAAAAGTGTTAAAGTATTTAATAATTTAAACTAAAAATATTTTCAGCATTTCTGCCTCGAAAAAGAACTTCTGTCTAACTAGCAGCTCATAACTGTCAGGGATCTGTAACTTTTTTTAATTTTATTTTTGTGTGTGTGTTTAGTCCATCTTACCATTTTCTAACCCAGTGAAGTGGAAGAGGGAGATTCTTGTCACCCCGTTGGGCTCTCAAGGTAGAGCAATGATAAAGATCTTCCTCTCTCACCACTTAAGATCAGAGATACCTGAAGAGAGCACATATTAGCAGTATTTTTAATACCTTACTGACAGCATAGCAGGAATTGGTTAACATCTAGTTAAGAGCAAGCTAGAAATCTAGAGACTGAACCCAACTGTATGTACCTGATAGCTATTCAGGAGGGCTATGATGGAAAATGGCCAAGCTGGAAATTCAGGAAGAATTTGACCATGTTTTACTCTACTGTGTTTCCAAAAAAGTACTTTCATGGATCTAATAAATGAAGCAAGATTTAGCCTTAAATCCAACAAATATTTATTGAATGTCCTGGGCTAATGCTTTCAAATCCATGATATATTTCTTAGAATAAGAAATTTTTGAACATGCACAAAGGTGATAGGAGTCTAGCATAAAGTAGAATGGATAAAATGGCAAGCCAGTTGGGAAATTGATTATTTTCTTCAAGCCCAAAAGATAAGAATTCGCAGATGTCCAGCAAAGAGCTTGGAGAATACCAGCACCATCACAAGATATAGACTGGCAGTCATGGACAGCAAATTGTGGATGCATAAGTTCATCATCTTTTCCCATTATGCAGAGAGACCTACTTGAGCTAAGAACAGCAAGGAGCTGGGCTCCAGTAAGGAACCTTAGAGCTTTTTTCCCTTTTCATAAGAAAACATGAAAATGGTTATGTAGATGGGCTCTTTGCACCCAAATTTAAGTTCCTCATAACCTAATATCTGAAGACCTAAGAGAAATTGAGATCATGTGCAGCTCCTTCCACCGGACATGGAAGAGTGAAGCGTGGGGAGGGTTTGACCCACCTAGTTCTAACTCCTTGTCTAACTCCTTGTCTGTTATGTTAACCAGGCAATCCTGTTTGACTTAGTATCTCATAAACCCAATTATATTTGTTTTGTTCCTTTCTCTGGCCCATCAGGTCAAACTTTAGTAATCACAAGAATTTCCCTACAAGCTTGCATATACAAAACAATGTTTACTAGACAGAGCTATGAACATCTTGGGCGATGAGAATGTACACAAACTGAATTAGGTATCATTTAAGGAGTACCTAATACCGTGTTATTCTCATGGTTGTTACCTCATCAACTGAATTTTTATTAGCTTGTCCAGGTCACATCACTAATGATGGAGCAGAAATTTGAACCAAGTCCCTATACCTTGAAGCCCAACCTCTTTCTGATTTCTACTTTTCCTATGTAGATAATGGCTTGAGATAAATGTCTTCAATAAAACAAAAGAAAAGGGATCTCTAATGGGATATGAGATAAGTGGTGCTACATAAAAGCAAAATATGTGAATTTAAACTTAACCTCATGATTTTGCATTAAGTGGTCTTCACCATTAATCATCTCATGTGACATGTGTGGAACAAAGGTTGCTCTAGGTAGGCTTTCTATGTATAAAATATCAACAGCCAAAGATGGATGTATAAAATCACCTCAACTACTATGTTTTTTGAATACTGACAAGCTATTATGATAGTCACGTATATTTTTGTTTCTCAGCAGGGCAAATTAGAGTTTTGTATGCGTGTGTTTAAACAGAGTAATAATTATAGTGGTATTAAGTAGATATTAGCAACTGCGTTTTCACATTATGGCATTTTAAGATGGAAAGCATTCACATTGGTAGAAGTCTTTTAAAATTTGCTTTAAAACTTCCATACTGTAAAGTTAAAAAAGAGAAATTTCCGTAAAAGTTAATAAAATCATGACTCTCCCAGTGATTTAAAATGAACATATCAAAAATTTTAGCTCGTTAAAGAGGGAACCAAACCAATGTTGCAGATTGTTCAAAGAAGTCAAAGAACCAATAATTTATACGTTGTAAGAAAATGTTGAAATGAAATAATAGGCTCAAAAGTAGCTCTCTCCACCAGAAAGTTAATAGCAATAAAATAAGTCTTGTAATTCTATCTACAATGCAGAGAGCTTTAGAAGCATCCAAGGCAATGAAAGGTGCAGAAGTCTTTAACACTCAGGTAGTCTGCTGGAGGCTCTAGCATTCAACTGAAATGATATCCAGTAGTCTCTTTAGCTTATTACAAAGTCTTAAATCTTTCCTTACAAATGATACCTGATACTTGCTATAAAACCTATTTTCTAAAATAGTCACTTTTTAAAAGACCAATCCAAAAAAAATAAAAAATAAAAAAAATAAAAAATAAAATAAAAGACCAATCCTTAAAAGAATATCTTATTTATGCCTGTTGTGTTGCTTGGTTTCCTCTAGCACCTGAAAAATATGCTAAATAATTAGAAGTATCCATGAAGAGTACTTGTTCAATGCCGATTTATGAAGTATTGTGTCAACTTGTTTTTAAAGCTATTCCTTATTATTATTATTATTATTATTATTATTATTACTTTTTTTTAGTTTAAGCTGGTTATGGTGTAGTGTTGGTTTTAGGAGTAAAATTTAGTGATTCATCATTTACATGTAAAACCCAGTGCTCATCCCAACAAGTGCCCTACTTAATGCCCATCACCCATTTAGCCCATCTCCCCTATAGCAACCTTCAGTTTGTTCTCTATAGTTAGGAGTCTCTTATAGTTTGCTTTCCTGTTTTTATTTTATTTTTCCTTCCCTTCCCCTATGTTTAGGTTTTGTTTCTCAAATTCCACATGAGTGAAATCATATGATTTGTTTTTCTCTGACTTATTTTGCTTAGCATAATACACTCTAGTTCTATCCACATTGTTATGAATGACAGTATTTCATTCTTTTTGATAGCTGAGTGCTATTTCAGTGTGTGTGTGTGTGTGTGTGTGTGTACACACACACCACATTATCCATTCATCAGTCAATGGACATCTGGACTTTTTAAGTAGTTTGAATACTGTTGATAATGCTGTTATAACATTGGGGTGCATGTGCCCCTTCAGATCATGGTGTTTGTATCATTTGGATAAATACCTAGTAGTATAATTGCTGGGTCATAAGGTAGTTCTATTTTTAACTTTTTAAGGAAACTCCATATTGTTTTCCAGAGTGCCTGTACCAGTTTGCATTCCCACCAATAGTGCAAAAGGATTCCCCTTTTTCCACATCATCACCAACATCTGTTGTTCCCTGAGTTGTTCATTTTAGCCATTGACAGGTGTGACATAATATCGTATCATGGTTTAGATTTGTATTTCCCTGATGATGAGTGATGTTGAGCATTTTTTCATGTGTCTGTTAGCCGTTTGTATGTCCTCTTTAGAGAAATGTTGATTCATGTTTTATGTCCATTTCTTAACTGGATTATTTATTTTTGAGGTGTTGATTTTGATGAGTTCTTTATAGATTCTCAAAGCCATATCTATGCTTGTATAGAAATGTGTAAGAAAACTTGGCCAGGAGGGAGTCAGAGACAATATTGGGTTCAGTGATAAAATTGTGGTAGAACCCAAAGTGGTAGAACCATTGGGTTCAGTGGTAGTGGGGTTGGGATCGAGAAAGACAAGGTTCTAAGTCCCCACTTGTGACTTAAAATCACTGGAAAAGCACAATATAAAAGATGTGTAAATAAATAGAATAGTTTCATAAATAACTATTGGAGAACCTCAGCGTTTGGGGTGGATGAGATGATTTCGGTGTACACAGACATGTATAGCCTCAAAACATTGATTCACATACTGATTCAGTTCTAGAAAAGCTTTAGAAATGCCATTCAATTTCATCATATTAAAAAAAGACTAAGTTACAGGGCTGTCTTTGAGGGTCAAATAGGATTAGTTGGATGGGTTTGGGGATCAAACAACAGGCAGACCATGTGTGCAGAGAGCAAATGTTGTGAGACTGTGGTTGTGTGTGTACGCATGTGTATGAGAGGGAGAGAAGGTGATAAAGAGGGACAGCATATGCAACAGAAGGCTAAATTAATGTAAACCTATGGTTTAGGATTATCCATGTGAAAAAAATTCGTCTTACCCTAGAAGTTGTCTTGTCTTCCCTTGAATATAAAGGACATAGCCACAGAACATGCCCATCAATCAGAACAGCTAGGATATGCAAGAGATAGAAACACTGGGATATTATAGGCTAATTGTAATACAAATTCTAAAAATCAAAACACATAGCTATTTCAGAATAGCACAGTGATTATATTTTATCATTTGGCTCTTTTGTTTAAAAACTTTTGTGTGTGCCTTATGTCTTTGAGTAATTTATTCACATCTACATACTCTTTATAAGATGGCACACTTTTGGATTATTCTTCTTCCTGAATAATTATCAAGAGCATTGGTATTGGATTTATGGATACCCACCAAACCTGCTAAGGCTTTTACTCTGCTCATGAATTGTTTCTGTGAGTGCTATGTTTAGTAGACTTAGTCTCATTTAGCTAAAGCAATAAGTTAACAACACTGGAATTTTTCCTGTAATGCTTGCCTTAATATAGCAGAGAACTGAAAAATAAAGGTATGGGTAAGTAAAATCTAGAGAATGAATTGTATTTAGACTTTCAAAAAAAATGTGATGTTTTCCCAACTAAGGTCTTCTTTGAAAATCAGTATTAGTATGTTTTAGTCATGAATTCATGTTGTCTAAGAAATAGAAAACAAAAGGAACAACTGAGTACTTTTCTAAACTACTATTATTAGCAGTCTGCCAATTTCATCTGGAGTCATTTCCATCTGGCATTTGTATAAATGGCCTAGAAAAAAAAAATCATGATGTCCATAGGCTTAAAGATGACACTAAGTCCTGAAAAGTAAAGAACTATCAAATACCAAACAGGTACACCATAAAGCTAAATGAATCTTTATGGGAGGGTGGGATCTGTATTTTAAATAACAAATACTTTTTTGGTTTAGACTTTATTCTAAATGCAGAAGTATGGAACAGGAAAAGATGTACTGTCTTAATTATCTGTAAGCTTCACAGTGACTATGACAGTCCCAGCTTAACTTTATCTTAGTAAGTGGTAACTATAATAGTGCTTTTGTACTTCTGATATTGCAGGTTATATATAGGCTTTTTGGTAGTACAGGAGTTTACACTGTGGTACCTATGGTCCCCCCTGGAAGAAGGTATCAAGTCAAATGGCCATTAATATGATACAAAAGTAGCAAGTAAATGAAATCATTAGATTTATATTAAATATTGGAAGGGAAAATGTATGTCTCCGTTGGGAGAATGGGAAGCTTCTAATTGAAATATAACAATAGCTTAAGAAACCTATGAGCAGTAGAATGGCAACCTGAGGGAAAGACCAATGTAGAAGAAGAAATTGCTGTGAGAGGTGAAATGATTGAAAAGTATGAAGGAAATACCATGTTGACAGAAAAAAATATATATTAAGGATAATCTTGTAGTTGCTTAGAGTAAAAAGAAGAATATCTTTAGTTTTGTGCCCAATACTGAAGAAATTTGTGTGAGCTTCTTCTGTGGATGGCTACTGTGCAGTGAGAATATCAAGAAACATGGCTTCCCCAAGCCACAGACTTCCATGACCCTAGATGGCTAAATAGGCAGTGATCCTCTTGGAGCTTCTGTCTTTCCTCAATTCTCTTGGTTAAACAAGTCCTCTTCCTATTTCCTTTCTCCATAAAAAGGTTTTTCACAAGGATAGCTTTCTCCAAATTTCTGTGGTTTGGGTCTGTCGTCATGTTTTGTCACATAATTACTAAAAACACTAAGGGGTTTTAAAACAAACAAAAAACCCTTTATTCCCTCAATTTGCTCATTCTAATAACAGTGGGTAGAGAGGATTTTCCTTACCATCCACAGTATGACCCATTTTTAAAAAAAACTCAAATGTAATTAACATATAGTGTGCATTAGTTTCAAGTGTGCTATGTGAGGATTCAGTAGTTCTATACGCTACTTAGTGCTCATCCTAATGTGTGTACCCTTAATTCCCTTCACTTATCTCATACATCCCCCCACTTTCTCCCCTCTGGGAATGACCAGTTTATTCTTTATAGTTAAGAGTCCATTGTGGGAACATTTTTTTTTGTTTTTTTGTTTTTGTTTTTTTGTTTGTTTGGTTTTCTTTTTTTTTTTTTTTTTTTTTTTTTGCTATTCCCTTGTTTTATTTCTTAAATTCCACATGCAAGTGAAATTGTATGGTATTTGTCTTTCTCTGACTTATTTCACTTAGCATAATACCTTTAGGTCTATTTATCCTGAAAATGGTAAGATCTCATTTTTTGTGGCTGCATAATATTCCATTGTACATATGTACCACATTTTCTTATCTACTCATCTATGGTTGGGCAGTTAGGTTGCTTCCATATCTTGGCTATTGTAAATATGCTGCAATAAACATACAGGCGCATATATCTTTTCAAATTATTGTTTTTGTTTCCTTTGGGTTAATACCCAGTCATGTAATTACTGGATCATAGTGTTATTTCTATCTTTAATTTTTTAGGAACCTCCCTGCTGTTTTCTACAGTGGCTGTACCAGCTTGGATTCCTACCAACAGTGCTTGAGGGTTTCTTTTTCTCCACATGCTCACCAATGTCTGTTATTTTTTGTATTTTTCATTTTAGCTATTCTAACAGGTGTGAGGTGATATCTCATTTTGGTTTTGACTTGAATTTCCTAATGATCAGTGATACTGAGCATATTTTTATGTGCCTGGTAGAACTTTTTCCAAAGAAGACATATGGCTATCATGTTTTCTGCCCATTTTTTCATTGGATTATTTGAGGGAGTTTTTTTTGTGTTAAGTGTATATATAAGTTGTTCTTTATATTTTGGATATTAATCCCTTATCAGATGTATCATTTGCAAATACCTTCTCCCATTGGGTAGATTGTCTTTGTTTTGTTAATGGTTTCTGACACTGTGCAAAACAAATTTATTTTCCCAATAATTTAATTTTCCTTTTCTTCTTTGCTAAATGTGATATATCTATAAAACAGGTTTCTAAAGCTCATATGAAAAAGATTTGGGCCTATGTTTTCTTCTAGGAATTTTATGGTTTCAGGGTTCACATTTAGGTCTTTAAGCCAACTTAAAGGTTTTTTATGTGTGGTTAAGAAAGTGGTCTGTCTTGTTTTGTTCTTTTGCATGTAGCTGTCCAGTTTTCTCTACACCATTTGTTGAAGAGATGGTCTTTTTCCCATTGTATATTCTTGCTTTCTTAGTTGTAGAGTGAGCATGTAATTGTGGGTTTATTTCTGGGTTTTCTATTCTGCTCCATTCGTCTATTTTTGTGTGACGACTATACTGTTTACATTACTATAGCTTTGTAGTATATCTTAAAACCTGGGATTATGAAAACTCCAATTTTTTTCCTACTTTTTCAGGAATGCTTTGGCTTTTGAAGTCTTTTATGTTTCCATACAAATTTTGGGATTATCCTAGTTCTTTGAGAAATACTGTTGGTATTTTGATAGAGATTGCATTAAATCTTTATATTGCTTTGGGCAATATGGATATTTTTTTTAATTTTTATTTATTTATGATAGTCACACAGAGAGAGAGAGAGAGAGATAGGCAGAGACACAGGCAGAGGGAGAAGCAGGCTCCATGCACCGGGAGCCTGACGTGGGATTCGATCCCGGGTCTCCAGGATCGCGCCCTGGGCCAAAGGCAGGCGCCAAACCACTGCGCCACCCAGGGATCCCCAATATGGACATTTTTAATAATATTATCCCAATTCATAAACATGAACTATTTTTTTCATTTATGTCAACCTCAATTTCTTTCAAAGTTTTATGGTTTTCAGTGTACAGGTCTTTCACTTCTTTGGTTAAGTTTATTCCTAGATATTTTATTATTTTGAATGCAGTTTTATTTATTTATTTTTGTATATATTTTTATTGTAGTTCAATTTGCCAACATATAGTATAACACCCAGTGTTCATCCCGTCAAGTTGAATGCAGTTTTAAATGGGATTATTTCCTTAATTTCTCTTTCTGCCGTTTCATTATTAGTGTATAGAAACACAACAGATTTCTGTATATTAATTTTGAACTCTGACACTACTGAATTCTTTTATTGGTTCTAGTCATTTTTTGGTGCAGTCTTTATGGTTTTCTACATATAATATCATGCCATCTGCAAATAGGTAAAGTTTTACTTCCTTCTTACTAATTCAAATGCCTTTTATTTACTTTTCTTGTCTGATTGCTAGGGCCAGGACTTCCAGTACTATGTTGAATAAAAATGGTGAAAGTGGACAGCCTTGTCTTGTTCTTGATCTTAGGGGGAAGAGCTTTCAGCTTTTCACCATTGAGTATGATGTTAATTGTGGGTTTTTTTTTTTTTTCTATATGGCCTTTATTATGTTGAAGTATGTTCCCTCTAAACCTACATTTTTGAGAATTTTTATCATGAAAGGATGTTGTACATTATAAAATACTTTTTCTGAATCTATTGAAATGATCACATAGTTTTTATCCTTTCTCTTCTTAATGTGATTTCTGATGTTGATTGATTCACTAATATTGAACCATCCTTGTATGCCTGGTATAAATCCCACTTGATCATGGTGAATGATATGTTTTTTTAATGTATTGGATTCAGTTTGCTAAATATAGCTGAGGATTTTTGCATCTACCTTTATTAGAGCTAATGGTCTGTAGTTTTCTGTGATGGCTTTATCTGGTTTTGGTATCAGGGTAATGCTGGCCTCATAGAATGAATTTGGTAGCTTTCCTTCTATTTTTCTTAGAATTGTTTGAGAAGAATAAGTATTAAATCTTCTTTAAATGCCTGGGAGAATTCACCTGTGAAGCCATATGGTCATGAACTTTCATTTTGGGGATTTTTTTTTTCATTACTAATTAATTTCATTGCTAGTAACTGGCCTGTGCGAACTTTCTATTTCTTCATGATTTACTTTGAGGAGATTATATGTTTCTAGGAATGTATTCATTTATTCTAGGTTGTTTGACTTTTTGGCATATAATTTTTCATAACATTCTCTTATAATCTTATGTATTTCTGTAGTGTCAATTGTTATTTCTCCTCTTTTGATTTCTGATATTATTTGAGTCCTTTTTTTTTGTTTGTTTGGCTAAAGGTTTATCAATTTTATTGATCTTTTCAAAGAACCAGCTCCTAGTTTCACTGATTTGTTTGTTTGTTTGTTTGTTTATGAGAGTGAGAGAGAGTGTGTGTACAAGCAAAAGCAGGGACACTGGCAGAGGGAGGAGCAGGCTTCCTGCTGAGCAGGAAGCCCAAAGCAGGACTAAATCCTAGGACCCTGGGATCATGACCTGAGCCAAAAGCAGACACTTAACTGACTGAGCCACCTAGGCCCTCTTGTTCTGTAGGGAGCTCTCCCTGTGTCGTACATTGAGAGGATTTCATTGGTAGACAAGACCTGTAGTCAGACCAGATATCTGCCCTCTGTCTGTCCGTTAGGTTTGCAGTTCCCTGTGCAGTCCCCTATAAGGTTTTTGTTAGTGGGCAAAGCCAGTAGTCAGATTAGATGTCTGCCCCCAGTCTATTTTGGAGGCTGCAGAGGAATTGGTGTGTGTGGTTATTTTCCTCTCTTCCCCAGGCAAGAGTCACTTTGGAGTGGTTTTGGTCACTGCTGGGACTACTTGCAGAATAAGATGCACCTGGCATAGCTTTAAGGGATTCCCATTGAGTGGGATGGATTAGATGGGGCAGTTTGCAGGGGAACATGGTGGGGGAGTTGATGGGACAGTGTGTGTGGTGTTAGCAATATAGATGGCTAGTGTTCCTGCTAGTTCTTGCAGGTGTTTGGGTATCTAGGCTTGGGGACAGGGGAGAGAAGTGGTGCTCAACAGTTCTTTCATTTTTGGAGAAGTCTCCTAAAGATCCTTGCTCTTCCAGTGCACATTATGAGATTAGAAAATAAATCTCCTTCCAGTATAACCCAGATGCTTTTCAAATTGCTTCCTCTATGTCATATCTCAGTGGGTTTGTTATCTGATCTCCTTAAGGGCAAGAACCCTTTGCTATGACCCTTTGGCTTTCCCAGAGCCAAGCCCACTGATTTTTAAGTTCTCAGTGTTATGTCCCACTGGTTATAAAAACTCATATAAAGTTGAACCTGCCTGGTTTTTAAAATCAAATATTGTAGGGATTCATCTTCCCACTGCAGGTACCTTATGTCAGGGGTGCCTGGTGTGAGGTTTGTTCTTCTCCTTTCTCCATGCTCGAGGCATCCCTCCCATTCATGGTTAGTTTGATTCTTAACCTTGTCTCCACTCTTCCTAACATTTTTGATGTGTCTTCCTCTGTATGATTAACTGTGGAGAGTCTGTTCTGCCTGTCTTCAGGTCATTTTCTGGGTTAGTTACACTGATGTGACTAGTAAATCTGTGGGATGAAGTGATCTTAGGATGATCCTCCTCAGCCATCTTCTCAGGCTCTGTATGGCCTCTTATGAAGCCACTCCTAATCTCTTTCCTATGGCCTCTGTGATATTGCGCCCTTTTTTTCCTTTACACCATCTATTTGCTACATTTCATTTTAGTAGTTTTCTTCTCTTAAGCATCATACGTTATTTTCTCTCAGGGTTTGCCATAGGCAACTGTATCAGAATTCATTGCAGAAGACAATTTTCTCTAGCCAACATAAACAAGAAGGGACTTATTTTAGGGCATTTAATTACCTATAGGATTATTGTGTAAGCTCAGGAGACAGACTCAAGATTGAGCTTTCAGGAACATATTCAAGGAAATAAAAGGATACACTGTCTCTTAAAACTCTAAAGCCATTTGTCAAATTGTGAAGGTATCTGTCTGCTGACTCCAGAACTAAGCCCCATTGTCACCGTCAGGAAGCTAAGTATACAAATGACACATGATCAGGAAGCTGCCCAAATGGAGAAGATACCATTTCCAAATGGGGTTAAAACTGAAGCAACATGTACAACAGAACTGCGCTCATCTTCTGTTTTCTAAATTTCACAGAAGGCCATCCAGTTTGTATAACCTGGATCATATCCAGAATCCTAATTACACAGGGGAAATGGAAAATGTAATTTTGGCCTTTCAGCCTCTGAAGTAAGGATAACATATTAGACTAGGATCAATACTCTATTGGATACTCAACATCCAGACATATTCTTCTATCCACACTTAACACTAGCAACAGTGCGGTAGAAAAAAAAAAAAAAAAAAAGAAATAACCTGATTTTAAAACAGGCAGAGAACCTGAACAGACATTTCTTGAAAGAAGACTTACAAATCACCAACAGATATATGAAAAAAATGTTCAACATCACTAACCATCAGGAAAGTATAAATCAAAACACAATGAGAGGACCTCACTCCTCTTAGAATGGGTATTATCAAAGAGAAAAAGGATAAAAGTGTTATTGGCAAGGTGGAGAACGTGGAGAAAAGTTAACACTTGTGCACCGTTGGTAGGAAAGCAAATTAATGGAAAACAGTATGGAGGTTTCTTAAAAAATTAAAAATAAAACTACCATATGATCTAGCAATATATACCCCTTCTGAGTATATATTCAAAAGAAATGAAATCAGTATCTTGAGGAGAGAGGTTTTCATTTTCATGTTCACTGAAGCATTATCTATGATCACCAACATGTGATTGTCCATTAACAGATGAATGGTAAAGAAAATAGGGATACAAATGCAGAGTAGAATTTTATTGAGCCTCAAAAAGGAAATCCTGTCAATTCTTGTCATTTGCGACATTGTGAACATGGATATTATGCTAAGTGAAGTTAGGCAGGCACAGAAAGACAAATACTGCATGATCTCATTTATGAAATATAAAAAGGTCAAACTTATAAAAGCAGAGAGTAGAATATGGGAGGGGATTGGAAAAATGGGGAGATGTTGGTTCAAGTGTACAAACTTTCAGTTATGCAAAATAAATAAGTTTGGAGACCTAATGCACATCATGATGACTAGAGTTAAGGCTCTACTATATACTTGAAATTTATTAAGCAAGTAGATCTTAAATATTCTTATCGCATGTGCGCACACACATATACATACACACAAAAGGAAAATGAGATGATGAATATGTTAATTAACTTGATTGTAGTAATCAATTGACAACGTACATCAAAATGTCAGGTTGCATATCATAAATATGGATAATTTTTGTCAATTATTCCTCAATGCTGGAAAAACAAAACACTAGCAACAACAAAATGCTAACGCCAAACATAGTAGAACTCTTCTTTATACACATGAAAGAAAGCTTTTCTTTCCTCACAAAGGGGAGACCCAAAATCCCATAAATAACTGCATCCATCCTGAGGTGATTCTCAATCCACTTTTGGTTCCAAGTGCTATTTTGATATTTTGTACCAATGGACAAAATTATAGTTGTATTAAATGAGAAGGAAAAAAGAGAACATTAGAAAAAGCATATATGAAATACATTATTTGTACTTTTTGTTTAATTATATATTAATGAGCAGCTACCACAGGTCTTATTTCTACAACTATTCACAAGGTTTGTATGTGATATTGTAACTTTCTCCACTGTCACAGTCAGGAGCTTCTGTGATGGGGAACGATACATTCAGATCACTAATACGGAAGCTACACTCCCCACACTCCTCACCCCACCCCCATTAGCATGATCACCATCACCAGCTGTGGGAATGAAGCCTCCACTTCACTTTCATCTTCTAAATCTTGTAGAAATGCTTCTGCTTTTCGGAAATTACATCCCAAATGGCAGCTTCCAAGGAGAAAATAGGTTTTTTTTTTCATACAGTGTTATATTAGTTTCAGGTGTACAATATAATGCTTCAACAATTTTTTACATTACTCAGTGCTCATCACAATAAGTGTATTATCTTAAGTATACTTAAGAGAAAATAGTTTTTATCTTTCAAGTTTCTGCAGAGCAGGATGGAAGTTGGAATGGATATGGAGTGACATTTCACCACATCCATCACAAAACTCATACTTTCTCAGGGATCTTGCGGCCAGAATGGTCCTTTTAAAACCAAAGTAGGTCACATTCCTCCCCTACTCAAAACCCCATGGACTTCCCATCCCTTTTCAATATCACAGTCCTTCCAGTGGTCATATTCACAAGACTTCAAATACAGTCCACAAATGCCTAAGACCAGACAGATGAGATTTGGATTTTCATTTTGGATTTTAGAAATCTAAAACACTTACATATGCTTATATTACTAGCATGAGCAGCAGGTTTGGGCAGCACCTTAAAACTGAATATACTAACAGTTCTACAGCAAAGAGTATAAATTATGCTATTGGGATACATAAAGATTAAAAGGTTTGTTTTAATTTAAAGAAAAAGATTTTAAAGATTAAAAGCCAGTTTATCAGGCTTTATTTACAAATACATTCACATGAAATTTCAAAATAAAAACGTTCAGTTTTCAGAGTTTGAGATTTGAACTTGTGGATCTATACCAATTATTGATAATCCCCAAATATGCATTTCCAGTTCTGAGCTCCACGTACTTATCTCCACTTCTATCCCTCATATACATAAACCTCAACATTCTTCAAACTGAATTCGAAATCCAGTCTTCCTTTCTTGTTTTGACTCAATGAAAGGCATCAGCATCTACCTATTTGTTGAAACCAGAAATCCATATGTCACCAAAGAAAATCCCTCTTCCTCATCTACATGTAGAATTAGTCACTAGTTCTGTCAATCTTACTACTAAAATCTCTCTGGTGTATTCACTGCTTCCCAACATCAAAAACACAAACACCTTTTCAATTCAGACCACCAGCACATCTTACCTAATTATTTCAGCTTCCTATCTTCTTGTCTCTCACACTCAATATCCATTCTTGATGCAATAACCCAGTGATCCCGTCACTTTCCTACTTATAACACTTCCCCTATTTGCTAGAGACTGTTTTACCTCATGAAAAAGCCCCACCTGAACATTGTTTATAAGACCATTCTTTGCTCACCACTCTACCCTCACAATCTATGTTCCAGTAACACTGCACTCCTTCCGGAAGTTTGAGTTCATCATGCCCTGCCTCACATCAAATCTTTCTCCTGAAACAAGCCTTTTGACTTTGTCAAGCTAATGCCTACTCAGCTGTCAGGTTTTCACTTAGATGTCACTCCCACTAAGCAGTCTTCCCTCATTCTCAAAGCCTGCTTATATGTCTGTGTTTTTAAAACAGCTTACACTTACTTCCCTTACTTCCCAGTTACTAAACTGTATTCACATTTATTTAAAAAAAAAAAGTCTGAGAGACTTGAATTTGATCTCAAAAAGGCAGAAATAGAACATCACAACAAAATCTGAGACAAATCAGTTACCAAAGTAGTGACTTCTCCCTTTAAGACATGTGAAGCGCATAGTTAAAACTTTGAGAGGAAGAAAAGAAAAAAAATCTGAGAGAAGCAGCCACAGAAAATATGTTAAGAATCTCAAAATAGCATGTAATATGGGAAGTCAGAGTGAAGAAAACTTTGGGGGGAAGTATCACTTTTTAAATATCACTTATTATGCCAAGACCAGCCTTTACACAACCAAGAGGAACCAGGGCTCAGAAAGAACACTCAGAGGCTGGCTACCAGCTACTCCTTCACAAGTCTGGTTAAATAACTATGAAGAAAAATATTTATACGTGGGCAGTTAAAAAAAATCAAACGGTTTTTTATGAAAGATTTCATATCATTGAGAGCTAGGATTTCAGAAAGTTTTCAATGGAAATTATCCTATATGAAGATAAATTTGTAAATTAATATTGTAATCAAAGCACATCTTGATCCCACAGAGGATCTTCTTTTCACACCTCCTTTCACGTTTAATAACCTGTGTTACAGAGGCACTAAAGTCATCACTGGATGGTAACCTAGGCAAATGAAAACAATCCTTTTAATTTAGAATGGTATATTGGGTAACTTTTAAAAAAAGACTTTATTTATTTATTCATGAGACACACACAGAGAGAGAGAGAGAGAGAGAGAGAGAGGCAGAGACAGAGGCAGAGGTGAAGCAGGCTCCATGCAGGGAACCCAGTGTGGGACTTGATCCCAGGACTCCAGGATCACACCCTGAGCTGAAGGCAGGCGCTAAACCACTGAGCCACCCAGGGATCCTATATTGGGTAACTTTTGTCAATATTTCCTTCATTTTAAGTATTTTTAAAAAGAGTAATATTTTCAGCAGGGAAAGAACATTAGCTAGCTTTAATGTTTCCTACTTTTATTAACAGATTTTAATTCTCACAAGTTAGTTAAATAATCTACATCAGTGTTCATAAGAATGGGTATTTTATTCTTGCCATAAAAATTAATAGGCAGTTATTAATCTCAATGTAGAAAGGTGGTCCTAGCTGAGCCTGACCAACAGCACCTCCCTACCCAATACCTATCCATGTTAGTTGATGATACGCATACAGGCAAGGCCTGGTTCCTGGGATGGAGAGACTGAGAAATGGAAAAAACTGATGATTTCTATTCCTTAACACCCAGGACAAAAGAGAACTTGCTAGAGAAAAAGCAGAAGCTAACCAACTTCTAGGGAATTTAATAACCAATGACTGCTTTGGGGACTAAGAAAACAAATATAGGGATACCTGGGCAGTTCTGTCAGTCAGGTGCCTTCTCCTCAGGTCATGATCCTAGGGTTCTAGGATCTGAGCCCCATATCAAGCTCCTTGCTCAGCAGGGAGTCTGCTTCTCTCTCTGCCCCTCTCCCCCTTGTTCTCGCTCTCTCTCAAATAAATATTTTTTTAAATAAAACAAATAAACAATCAAATATCATAGAGTTGACTATGGAAGGGAGGCTTTCCCCAACTCTTCTGCTCTGGGAGGAGGCCACAGGTAGAAGAGCACATCTGAGACCAACCCTGGAGAAGATCAGGAACTGAGGCAAAGGTGACAGGATGGAGTCCTAGGCAGCAGATGGGGACTAATGAACTAAGGAAATTCAAGTCTGTAATGTTAAGGTAGCCTCATTTGTGACCTCTGTTTGAGGAAGCCTGGGGCATTCTGGTTATATAAAAATAAAGTACTTAAAATAATCCCAGATCCTAGGAAGTTGACATTTCTGATAAGAATGATAAAGAATTTATGATTCCTCTCAGTAAAACGATCGAATACTACCAGTTTGGTATGTAGTTAAGTCAGATGTACCTAGCATAGAAGTTAGAGCACTAGAGTAGGTGTCAAGCCAGATTCTGTTAATAACTCAAATGATACCTGTGTGACTTTGGGCAGGTTACTTTTTGTGTGTTTTTTTATTCATCTATGAATTACCAAGGTTGGATTAAAAAGAATGTCTAAAACTCCTTCAACTCTTAAGGTCTAAAGGCAGACTCTATAGTGAGAAACGTAGAAACATTCGGTGAGTTAACAACATGTATAACCTACAGAACAGCTTTGCTGGCAAGTCAAACAGTCGGGGAAAAAGCCTTTTTCAAACATAAGGGAACTTCTGAACTGTGCTAAAAATACAGACACATGTTCCCTATGAAATTTAGTCTCTTCGGTTTTTGGATATACTTGATGGTTCACCAGATTCCTTGTGATATTTTCTCACATGATAATACATTTGTATTATTGCAAACCACTAAGTCTGTGATAATTAGAGCAGTAGTAGGAAACTTGCATATTCCCTAAAAAACTGTATCTATAGAAAGTATCAACTCTCCAACTTCACAGAAAACAGAATGATCAGTGATGTGTAAATTTCTTCTGCAAAGTTTAATAGATACCCCCAAAGCTCACTTTTAGCTTTGAAAATAAAAAGCAAGTCTGTTTATATGAAAGCCTCATAGATCAGATAAACTGTGCGGAGGTGCTGGATGTTTCCATAAAAGGATGATGATCTTACCATGAATCATGCCCTTTAATGTGTAATCTGTTGAGACCTATCTCTTTCTAAATTAATATTACATAAATTAAAAGGATCCCCATGAAAACAAGGGCTGTTATTAAAACAAACTGTGAACCAAATTTTTCTTTATGAAGCAGACATTTTCCTCTTGTAGGCACATAAAAAGAGCTATGGAGCAAATACACTCATAAGGTGTACAGTATGGCTCTTTAAATAACACTTGTGGGAAGCACCGGGGTGGCCCAGTCAGTTAAGTGACCTTTGATTTTGGCTCAGGTCACAATCTCAGAGTCAAGGCAAGTCTGCTCAAGATTCTCTCTCCCTCTTCCTTTGCCCCTCTCCCCACTCTCTCACTTTCTTGCTCTCTCAAATCTTAAAAAAAAAAAAAAAAAAAAAGTAGCATTTGTGAGGAATTAGCTCTGAAATACCTGTCTTGGATAACACAGCAGGGGCAGTACTTAAAATAATTACTTCATCTGACATAATTTGAGGAAGTTTTTCTGACAGTTCTTGACAAGACTCTTCCTTAGGAAAGCCATTATCAGGTAAGTGCTCTGCTGGAAGTCTGGGCTGGAAGCACCCAGCATGTAGGTAATTGGCATGAAATAGATTTTCTGAAGAGAACTGAAAATCAGAATTAGATTGTTTCATTGGAAATAAAAATCTGAAATTAAGACATATTAACAAAATTTTAATATAACTTATTAAAGAGGAAATATCTAGTATGACATCTGTACAAAATATCTCTTATACCACTTACACACCCTACTAACTTTACATTAAAATTTTCCTTCTAGGTCATTTTTTTCTTCATTTCTCAGGGGCATCACTGAATTCCAGGCGTTAAGTTTCAAAGGGCACACACACTGATTTTTGCTTCAGTCTATTAAGGAACTTTACCATATTATACACCTTCTAGTCTTTAAGGAGCCTATAATTAAAAAGGCTATTGTTTTTCTCTCACAATCTTTTAAAACTTTCCATTTTGCTGTTACTTGTCTTATGCCTCACCCTTCTTTACCAAGTTCTATGTGCAAAAATCTCATACCATCTAAATAACATGGACCACATCACTTTAACATCCATTTTCTTACCTGTGAAAAGGGGATTATTAACCAATTCCATAGGATTATTGTGAATATTATATATGATAATTACAATGCTGTTTAGCATGACTTGATTTCATATTAGGGTGTTTCTATAAGAAAGTTCCATATATGTGTCACAGAAAATGTTTAGAAATATTTCATAAATTAGAAGGGACAAAGAAAGACAGTAACAACTATACACTAGGCAAGTTATATGCACATCCGATTTATTGTTCACATCTGGTGAGATAAAACTATCTTTTCCAGCTATATTACGAGATAAGTGGTATATAACATTGTGTAAGTTTAAGGTGTATAATGTGATGATATGATATATATATATATATATATATATATATATATATATAGAAAGAGAGAGAGAGAGGGAGAGGGAGAGGGAGAGAGAGAGAGAGAGAGAGAGAGAGTTGCAAAATGATTACCACAATAAGGCTAGTTAACACATCCATCACTACACTTAAGTACAACCTTTTTTAAATGGCAAGAACGTTTAAGATCTACTATCTTAGCAACTTTCAAGTATTGAATACATTATTGTTAACCGGAGTCACCAAGCTATACGTTAGATTCCCAAAACTTATTCATCTCATAACTGGAAATTTCTACACATTGACTCACATCTCCCCATTTTTCTCTCCCACACAGCTCTAGGCAACCATCATTCTCTTTTGGGAGTTTGGATTTTTTTTTAATAGATTCCACATATAAATGAGATCACACAGCATGTGTCTATTTGTCTTTCTCTGATTTATTTCACTTAGCATAATGCCGTCAAAGTCCATCCATGCTGTTACAATGGCAGGTTTTCTACATTTTTGTGGATGAATAATATTCATATACACATACATATTTATATGTAATTGGATTGAAAATGGAGAGATATGGGACAACTGGGTGGCTCAGTGGTTGAGCATCTGCCTTTGACTCAGGTCATGATCCTGGAGTCGTTGGCCTGAGTCCTGCATCAGGCTCCCCTCAGGAAGCCTGCTTCTCCCTCTATTTCTCTGCCACTCTCTCTGTGTCTCCCATGAATAAATAAAAATCTTTTTAAAAAATGGATATATAAATAACGTTTTCTTTATCCATTCATCTGTCAGTGCACACTTATGTCAGAGCCGTATTTCGCTATTATGAATAATGCTACTGTGAACACGGGAGTACAGATAGCTCTTTGATATCTTGTTCTCATTTCCTTTCTATATACCCAGAAGTGGAATTGCTGAATCATATGTTCTATTTTTATTTTTTTGAGAAACTTCATACTGTTTTCCATACTGGCTATACTAATTTATATTACTATCAATTGAGCACTGACATTCCCTTTTCTGCACATCTTCCCCAACACTTATGTTTTGTCTTGATAACTGGACCAAGTGGTGTGACGTGAAGTCTTGTTGTGGTTTTGATTCGCATTTCCCTAATGATTAGTGGTGTTGAACACCTTTTCATGCCCCTGTTGGCTGCTTGAATGTCTTCCTTGGAAAATTGCACAGCTTCTCTGTCCATGTTTTAAATCATGTTATTAGTTGGTTTTTTGTTTGTTTGTTTGTTTGTTTTGTTTTGTTTTGTTTTGTTTTGTTTTGTTTTTGCTTTTGAGTTCTGTGAGTCCTTCACGTATTTGGCTTTTAACCCCTTATCAGTTATATAACTTGAAGTAATTTATTTCATTCCATAGGTTGTCTTTTCATTTTGTTGATTGTTTCTTCTGCTGTGTGGAAGTGTTTTAACTTGTTGAAGTCCCACTTGTTGATTTTTCTTCTGCCGTTTGTGCTTTTGCTGTCATTTTTGAGAAATCACTGTTAAGAACAATGTCAAGGAGATTTTTTCCTGTTTTCTTCTACAAGTTTTATGGTTTCAGGTCTTAAATTTGAGTTTATGTGAGTGGTATAAAATTGATGTCCAATTTTATTCTTCTGCATGTGGTTCTCCAGTTCTCTCAACACCATTTATTGAAGAAATATCTTTTCCGCACTGAGTATTCTTGACTCCCTTTTCAAATATTAGTTGACTGTATATGCAGGAGCTTATTTCTGATCTCCATTCTGTTCCATTGTTCTATTTTTGTGCCAGTACCATGCTGTTTTGATTATATATAGTTTGAAATTAAGAAGTGTGATCTGTTCAGCTTTGTTCATGTTTTCAAAACTATTTTGGCTATTTCAAGGTCTTTTTTAGCTCAATATGAATTTTTAGAATCGTCTTTTTTCTATTTTTATGAGATTAATTCCTTTTTTTTGGCAGAGTCTTTAGGAGTCTTTATATATAAGATCATATCATCTCCAAACAAAGACACTTTTCCTTCTTCCTTTCCTATTCTAATTGGTTTTCTTTTTCTTGTATGATTGTTCTCACAAGCATTTTCAGTAGTATTACAATATCTTGTTCCTGATCTTAGATGAAAATATTTCAACCTTTCACCATTGAGTATGTTAGCAGTGAGTTTGTAAAATATGGTCTTAATTGTATTGAGGTATGTTTCTTCTATGTGCAATTTTTTGAGCATTTTAATCATGAAAGAAAGGTGTACTTTGTCAAATATTTTTTCTGTATCTATTGAGATGATCTTATGACTTTTTTATTCTTCTAATGTTATACATCATGTTTATTGATTTGCTTATTATGAACCATCCTTACATCCCAAGGATTGTGAATGATTCATTTAGTGTTTTGTTGATTTAATTTAATATTTTGTTGAATATTTGTATCTATGTATAATATGGATATTGGAGTATAATTTCCTTTCCTGTAGTATCCTTATCTGGCTTTGGTGTTAGGGTAATGCTGACCTTGTAAGATGAGTTTGGAAGTATTCCCTTCTCTTCAATTTTTTGGAAAAGTTTGTGAGGGACTGGTATTAATTCTTTAAATATTTGACAGAATTCACTAGTGAAACCATCTCATCCTAATTTTTTCTGTTTTGAGAGGTTTGGGAATACAGATTCAATCTCTTTATTTGAAATTGGCTTTTTCAGATTTTTATTCATGATTCAGTTTTAGTAAACTGTATGCTTTTAGGAATGATTTCTTCTAGGTTATCCAGTTTGTTGGCACATAATTATTCTCTTAGAATTCTTTGTATTTCTATGATGTCTATTGTAAGTCTCCTCTTTCCTTCTTTTTTAAAAAGATTTTATTTATTCATGAGAGACATAGGCAGAGACATAGGCAGAGGGAGAAGCATGTTCCCTGTGGGGAGCCTGATGTGGGACTCAATCCCAGGACCCCAGGATCATGACATGAGCCAAAGGCAGATGCTCAACCACTGAGCCACCCAGGTGCCCCTCCTGTAAGTCTCCTCTTTCATTTCTGATTTTATTTTTCTGAAACCTCTGTTTTTCTGAGTTAGTCCAGACAAAGGTTTCTAATTTTGTTTATATTTTTTTTCAAAACACCTCTTAGTTTTATTGATCTTTTATATTGTTTTACTGGTCTTTATTTTGTATTTATCTTTTTCATGTAATTATATTCACTTATATCTTTTCTTTAAGATTTTATTTATTTCAGGGAAAGAGTGAGCAAACAAGAAAGAAAGAAATAGAAGGAGCAGGAGGAAGGGACAGAGGAAGAAGCAGACTCCTCACTGTGTAGGAAGCCCAATGTCGGGCTCTATCCCAGGACCCTTAGATCATGACTTGAGGGGAAGGCAGACATTTAACTGACTGAGCCACCAAGGCACACCTGTATTCACTTATTTTTGCTCTGATCTTTGTTATTTCCTTCTTCCTACTAACTTTGGGCTTCATTTCTTCTTTTCTAGTTTCTTGAGATATAAAATAAGGTTTGTTGAAGATCTTTCTTGTTTATTGGTAGTGGTATTTTTTGCTATAAGCTTCCTTCATACAACTGCTTTTACAGAACCCTTTAGGTTTTGTTTCAATACATCATGTTTCAATTTTATTTTGTTTCAAGATGTTTATTGATTGCCTTTTGATTTCTTCTTTGACATATTCGTTTTCAGGAATGTTATTTAATATCTATATATTTGTGAATTTTCTGTCTTTCTTCCTGTTAAAGATTTCTAATTTATATAATTGTGGTTAGAAACGATACTTGATTTATCAGTCTCCCTAAATTTGCCGAGACTTGTTTTGTGATCTATCATGTGATCTATTCTTGAGCATTTACTGTTTGAACTTAAGAAGAATGTATATTTTTATGCTGTTGGATAAAATATTCTGTATATGTCTGTTAAGTCCATTTGACCTAAAGTATGGTTGTGATCTAACATTTTTTGTTGATTTTCTATTTGGATGATCTACCCATTTTTGAGAGGTATTGAAATCCCCCAATACTATTGTATTAATATTTCTCCTTTCAAATCTGTTAGTATTTGCTTAATATATCTTTTAGGTGCTCTGATGTTTATGATGCATATATATTTATGATTGAGCTATCTTCCTGATGAGTTGATCTCCTTATTATATAATAAGCATCTTTCTCTCTTGTTACTATTTTGGCTTAAAGTATATTTTGTCTGATAAAAGTATTAGCTAACCCTGTTATATTTTTTTTCCCACTTCATGGGATATCTTTTGCCATCCCTTCAGTTAGAATCTATGTGTGACCACAAAGAGCACGTAGATTCACATAGATGAGACCCTTGTATGCAGCATATAGTTGAGTCTTTTTATTTTTTAATCCATGTAGTTACTATATGCCTTTTGACTGAAGAATACAATCCATTGGTATTTAGAGTAGTTCTGGAAATGTAAAGACTTACTAATTACATCTTGTTGTTTTCTAATTCCATTTTTTATTTCTTCCTATCCTTGATGCCCTCCTTTGTAAACTGATTTTCCATAGTAGTATGATTAGAATCTCTTCTCTTTATCTCTTGTGAATCTATTGTAGATTTTTGTTTTGTGCTCACCATGAGGTTTACATAAAAAAATCATATCTATCTCTTTTATGTTGATAACAATTTAACCGTAATCATGTATGAGTCTATTCTTCTCTCTATATATTTTTAAAATTTCAGTGTCACTTACATTTTTATGATGTATCAATTAATGTATCATTAAAGCTATAGATATTTTTTGTTTTTTAATTTGAATTATAGTTAGCAAATAATACTTTCATATGTACACCATAGTGATTCAGCAGTTATATACTCTACTAAGTGCTCATCATAAGTGTAGTTACCATCTATCACCACACAGTTATTACAGTATTATTGACTATATTCTTTATGCTGTACTTTTTATCATGATGACATATAACTGGAAGTATGCACCTCTTAATCCCCTTCACCTAGTACACCTATTCCCTACTGCCCTCCATTCTGGCAACTACTAGTTCTCTATATTTGAGTCTGTTTCTTTTTTATGTTGCTGTTTATTTCTTCATTTATTTTTTCAATTCCACATATAAATGAAATCATAATATTTGTCTTTTCCTGTCTGACTTACTTCACTTAGCATAATACTCTCTAGGGCCATCCATGTTGTCAAAATGGTAAGATATCATTCTTTGTAATGACTGTTATTCTATTTTTTATATATACTGTATTTTCTTTATCCATTCATCTATTAAAGGACACTTCCGTGGCTTCCATATCTTGGCTATTATAAATAATGCTGCAGTGAACACAAGGGCGCATATATGTATCTGAACTAATGTTTGTTTTCCTTGCAGAAAGTGGAATTACTGGGTTGTATGGTGCTTAAATTTTTAGGACTTTTTTTCTATTTTTAATTTTTTTGAAGAATTTCTACACCATTTTCCATTCTGGCTCTGCCAATTTACATTCCCACCAACACTGCACTAGGGTTCTGTTTTCTTCACATCCTCTCTAACACTTATTTCTTATCTTTTGTTTTTTTTGAAGATTTTTATTTATTTATATATTTATGAGAGACACAGAGAAAGAGGCAGAGAGACAGAGGGAGAAGCAGCAGGCTCCTCACAGGGAGCCTGATGTGGTATTCTATCCGGACCCAGGATCATGCTCTGAGCTGAAGGCAGATGTTCATCCACTGAGCAACCCAGGCATCCCTCTTATCTTTTTAATACTAGTCATTCTGACTGGTATGAGGTGGTATCTCATTGTGGTTTTGATTTGCATTTCTTTAATAAGTAGAGATGTTGAGCATTTTTTTCATGTCTTCTTGCCACCTATATGTCTTTGCAAAAATGTCTATACAGGTCCTCTGCACATTTTTTATATGGTTGTTTCAAAGTTGACTTATATGAATTTTGGGGGGTATTAATCCATTATTGGATATATTACTTGCAAATATATTCTCCCATTTACTAGACTGAATTTTTATTTCGCTGATATGTCCTTCACTGTGCGAAAGCTTTTTAGTTTGATGTAATTTTGATTGTTAATTTTTGTTTCTGTTTTCCTTGCCTCAGGGGACCTGTCTAGAACAATGCTTCTAAAGTTGATGTCCAAGAGATTACTGCCTGTGTTTTCTATCAAGAGTTCTATGGTTTTACATCTTATATTTAGGTCTTTAATCCACTTCAAATTTATTTTTGTGTACAGTGAAAGAAAGTGGTCCAGTTTCATTGTTTTCTTTGTAGCTGTCCAGTTTTCCCAAGATCATTTATTAGAGATTATTCTTTATTCATGGTATATTCTTGACTTCTTTGTGGTAGACTAACTGAACACATACTTGTGGATTTACTTCCTGGCTCTCTATTCTGTTCCATTGATCTGTGTGTCTATTTTTGTGCCAGTACCATATTGTTTTGATTACTATAGCTTTGTAGTATAATTTGAAATCTGGGATTGTGTTAACTTCAGCCTTGTTCTCCTTTTTCAAGATTGCTTTGGATATTTGGGGTTCTTTGTGGCTCCATAAAATTTGTTGTTGTCATTCTCAAAAAAATTCTATGCATATTTTGATGGGAATTGCATTAAATCCGTAGATTGTTTTGGATGATATGTACATTTTAAAAATATTCTCCCAAATCACGATCATGATGTATCTTTCTTTGCGTCATCTTCAATGTCTTTTATCAATGTCTTATAGTTTCAGAGTATAGATCTTTCACATCTTTGTTAAATTTATTCCTAGGTATTTTATTCTTTTTGATGCAATTATAAAGGTTATTAACTTTCTTTTCTTCTATTTTGTTATTACTGTATAGAAATGCAACAGATTTATTTGTGTATGTTACAGACCATATCCCCAAAGACCATACCAGGACTTTGTATCTACAAATTTACTGAATTCATTTATGCTAATAATTTTTTGGTGGGAGTCTTTAGTGTTTTATTTGTATAGTATCATGCCATCTGCAAATAGTTAACACTTTATTTTTTTAAGTTATTTTTATTTATTTTTTAAGATTTTATTTATTTATTCACAAGAGACACACACAGAGAGAGAGGCAGAGAGACACCGGCAGAGGGAGAAGCAGGTTCCATGCAGGGAGCCCAACATGGGACATGATCCTGGGACTCCAGGATCACGGCCTGGGCCAAAGGCAGGCTCTAAACCGCTGAGCCACCCAGGGATCCCCTAGTTAACAGTTTAACTAACATATTCCTTACCAACTTGGGCACCTACTCTTTTTTTTAATCTGATTCCTATGGTTAGGTCTTCCAGTACCATGTTGAATAAAAGTGATAAAAGTGGGCGCTCTTGCCTTATTCCTGATCTTACAGGAAAAAACTTTCAGTTTTTCACCATTGGGTAGGACATTAGCCGTGGGTTTTTCATATATGGCCTTTACTTTGTTGGGATATATTTCCTCTAAAACCCACTTTGTTGAAAGTTTTATCATGAATCAATGTTGAATTTTGTCAACTGCTTTTTCTGCATCAAATGATATGAGCATAGGATATTTATCTTTCACTTTGTTAATATGGTGTACCATGTTGATTGATTTCCAGATATTGAACAATCCTTGCATCCCTAGGGGAAAAAATCTCTCTTGATTATGGTAACTTATTTTTTAAATGTAATTTTAAATTTGATTTGCTGATATTTTATTGGTAATTTTCACATCTATACTCATGAGGGTATGGTCTCTAATTTTTTTTTTTTTGTAGTGTCAGGGTAATGCTGGCCTCATAGAATGAATTTATAAGCTTTTGATCCTATCCTATCTGTGGAATAATTTTAGAAGAATAGGTATTAACTCTTTAAATGTTTGGTAGAATTCATCTGTGAAGCCATCTATTCATGAACTTTTGTTTGTTGGAGGCTTTTTGATTACTGAGTCAATTTCATTACTGATTTATTTTAGTCTGATTTTTTTATTTGTATTTTTTCCTTGTTCATTTGTTTCTTAAATTCCACATATGAATGAAATCATATGGTATTTATCTTTCTCTGATTTATTTTACTTAGCACTATACTCTCTAGAAACATTTATGTTTTTACAAATGGCCAGACTTCATTCCTTTTTATGGCTGAGTAATATTCCATAGTGTGTGTGTGTGTGTGTGTGTGTGTGTGTACACACCCCATATCTTCTTTATCCATTGATGAACACTTGGACTGCTTCCATAATTTGACTATTATAAATAATGCCACAATAAATAGGAAGACATATATCTTTTTGAACTAGTGTTTTCATACTCTTTGGGTAAATATCCAATAGTGTAATTACTCAATCATAGGGTAGTTCTATTTTTACTTTTTTTAAGAATCTCCATAGTGGTTGCACCAGTATGCATTCCCACCAACAGTGCATGAGGGTTCCTTTTTCTCCACATGCTCATCAACACTTGTTGTTTCCTGTGTTCTTGATTTTAGTCATTCTGACAAACTTGAGGTGCTAACTCATTGTAGTTTTCATTTATATTTCCCTGATGATTAGGAATACTGAACATCTTTTTATGCATCTGTTGGCTAACTGTATGTCTTTGTAAAAATGTCTGTTCGTATATTATTATTATTATTATTATTATTATTATTATTATTATTGGTGGTGAGTCATAGAAGATTTTTATATATTTTGGATAATAATCCTTTATCAGATTTACCATTTGCAAATATCTTCTCTCATTCACTAGGCTGTCTTTTTATTTCTGCTTTTGTTTTTCTTGCCTTAGTAGACATATCTAAAAAAAATGTTGCTATCGCCAATGTCAGAGAAACTACTCCCTGTGCTCTCTTCTAGAATTTTTATGGTTTCAAGGCTCACCTTTAGGTCATTAATACATTTTGGGTTTATTTTGTGTATGGTGTAAGAAAGTGGTTCAGTTTCATTATTTTGCATGCAGCTGTCAGTTTTCTTAACATTGTTAAAGACACTGTCTTTTTCTCATTGCATATTCCTGCCTCCTTTCTCATAGATTAATCTACCATATAATCATTGGTTTATTTCTGAGCTCTCTATTTTATACCATTGACTTTGTATCTATTTTCGTGCCAGTATCCTATTGTTTTGATTACAACAGGCTTTGTACTGTATCTTGAAATCTGGGATTGTGATACCTCCAGTTTTGTTCTTTTTTAGGCTTGCTTTGGCTATTCAGGGTCTTTTTGTTTCATAAAAATTTTAGGATTATTCTAGTTCTATGAGAAGTGCTGTTGGTATTTTGATAAGGACTACATTAAATCTGTAGATTGTTTTGGATGGTATTGACATTTTAACAGTATTCTCCCAATCCATGAGCATGGAATATCTTTCCATTTGTTTGTGTCATCTTCAATTTCTTTCCTCAGTGTTTATAGTTTTCAGAGTACAGGACTTTCATCTCCTTGGTTAAGTTTATTCCTAGATATTTTATTCTTTCTGGTGCAACTGTAAATAGTTTCCTTAATTTCTTTGTGTTGCTTCATTATTAGTGTATAGAAATGCGGTGGCTTCCTCTTATATTGATTTTCTATGCTGCAACTGAATTCATTTCTCACTTCTACTAGCCTTTTTGTGAAGTCTTTAGGATTTTCTATGTATAGTATCATGTCCTCTGCAATTAGGTAGTTTTACTTCTTTCTTACCAATTTGGATGCTTTTTATTTCTTTTTGTTGTCTGATTTCTGTGGCTAGGACTTCCAGTAGTATGTTGAATAAAACTAGTGAGAGTGCACGTACTTGTCTTGTTTCTGATCTTAGGGAGAAAGCTCTCAGTTTTTCACTATGGGGTATAATATTAGCTATGAGTTTTTCTCATGTGACCTTTATCATGTTGAGGTATGCTTGCTTCTTTCTACTTGTTTTAGGTTTGTTTGTTCTTTTTCTAGATCTTTTAGGTGTAAGTTTAGGTTGTTTATTTGATATTTTTCTTGCTTCTTGAATTAGGCCTGTTTTGCTGTAAACTACTTTCTTAGAACATCTTTTGCAGCTTCCCAAAGATTTTGGACCTTGTGATTTCATTTTCACTTGTTTCCTTTTTAATTTACTTTTCGATTTCTTGATTGACCTTTCATTGTTTAGTAGCATGTTATTTAATTTCCATGTATTTGTGTTCTTTCCAGATTTTTTCTTATGGTTGATTATATAAACTCTAGGTTTATAGAATTGTGGTCAGAAACAATGCATGATATGGCTTCAATCTTTAATTTCATGAGACTTGTTTTGTGGTCTAACATATGATCTGTTATGGAAAATGCTCCATGTACATCTAGAAAGAACATGTGGTCTGTAGTTTTAGGATGGAATGTTTTGAATATGTGTGTTAGATGTGTCTAATGTGTCATTCAAAGCCACTTTTTTCCATGTGTTTACTATGAGACATAGTGAACACAAGAAAACAAGACATTGAATCACAAATACACAAAATATGACTTATCAGAGGTAAAAAGATAAACAGCACTTGAGATATGTCACTGCTAAGAAATATTATCAAAGTCACTGTCTTAAAAGAGGAATGTGCAAATTCATTTATTTGCTTTCTGTTTCTACTTCTATTTATAAACCTTGTTTAAAAGTTAGAACTTTTTGTTAAACAAGCATATAAACAATGGGCTCTGGAATAGAAAAAAATGAAACCAAATCATAATTCAGTCCAATTGTCTTCTTCTTTAGATATTATTAGCTAGTAGACCATGAGATGTTTCCGTCTACTACTTGCCTTCTTGTCCATCTTCCTTCCTTTTCCCCTAAATCTGAAGCAATACTTGTCAAGGGGGAGAGATTGCTACTCAGGGGACATTTAAAGCCATTGTTTCTGTGCTGATATTCTGTTTGGATTATCTGTCCATTGATGTAAATAGTGTGTTAAAGTCACTAATATTAATGTATTATTATCAGTTTCTTACTTTATGTTATTACTAGCTGTTTTATATATTGGGTTGCTCCTGTGTTGGGTGCATAAATATTTAAATTGTTATATCTTCTTGTTGATTTGTTTCCTTTATAATTATGTAATGTCCTTTTCTCTTATTACAGTCTTTGTTTTAAAGTTTATTTTGTCCAGTATAGGTATTGCTACCCTGGCTTTATTTTCACATCTATTTGCATGATAAATGATTTTCAATCTCTTCATTTTCAATTGGCATATGTCTTTTGGTCTGAAATGAGTTTCTTATAAACAGCATATAGATGGACCTTGTTTTTTTTTTTGTTTTTGTTTTTGTTTTGTTGTTGTTGTTGTTTTTTTTTTTTGGACCTTGTTTTTTTATCCATTATGTCACTGTGTGTCTTTTGATTTTGATTAAAGCATTTAATTTATTTACATTCAAAGTAATTACTGACTGGTATGTATTTATTGCCATTTTGTTACTTGTTTTATAGTTAAGTTTGAACCATTATAAAAGCACTAAATTTTTATTTCTTTAATCCCTACATTTTAGGTATATGGTGTTGTCCATTACAGTCTTTTTTTTTTTTTTTTTTTTTTGTGAGTCCCTTGACTGACTTTTAATAGATGTACTTAAGTTTTCTGCTTTTGTGCTCCCTACTTTTTTTTTTAAACTCATGCTTATGGTCTTTCCTTTCCACCCAGAGTCCTCTTTAACATTTCTTGTAAGGCTGCTTTCATGGCGATGAATTCGTTTAACTTTTGTTTCTCTGGAAACTATCTCTCATTCTATTCTGAATGGTAGTCTTGCTGGATAGAGTGTTCCTCGCTGCAGATTTTTTTCCTTTCAGTGCTTTGAATATAGCATGCATCTCTCTCCTGGCCTGCAAAGTTTCTGCTGAAAACTCAGCTTATAGCCTTATGGGGTTTCCCTTGTATGTAACTGTTTTCTTTCCCCTGCTGCTTTTAAAATTCTGTCTTTGTCACCACTTTTTGCCATTTTCATTGCTGTGTGTCTTGGTGTGGACCTCCTAGGGCTGATTTTGTTGGGGACTGTCTGTGCCTACTGAGTTTGGATTCCTTGCGCCTTTCTTTCTTTTCTTTCTTTCTTTCTTTCTTTCTTTCTTTCTTCTTTCTTTTTCTTTTTCCTTTTCTTTTTCTTCTTCTTCTTCTTCTTCTTCTTCTTCTTCTTCTTCTTCTTCTCTTCTTATTTTTGTTTCTTCTTTTCTTCTTCTTTTCTTCTCCTTCTCCTTTTAGAAAGGGACAACATGTGAGCAGTGCAGGGAAGGGTAGGGGGAGAGAGATGGGGGTGGGAATCTTAAGCTGGGCATGGAGCCTGATGTGGAGCTCAATCTCATAAGCCTGAGATCATAACCTAAGCCAAAATCAAGAGTGAGCCATTTAACCAACTGAGCCACCCAGGTGCTCCCTGAGTCTGAATTTCTGTTTCTTTTCCTGGACTTGGGACGTTTTCACCTATTATTTCTTTAAATACATTTTCTGCCCCATTTCTCTCTCTTTTCCTTCTGGTATCCCTGCAATGTGGATGTTATTATGCTTAATGATGTTGGTAAGTTGCCTTTATCTATTCTCATATATTATTATTGATTTTTTCTTTCTCCTGTTCAGCATAACTGCTTTCCATTACTTTGTCCTCTAGGTCACTGATTTATTCTTCCTCTTTCTCTAGTCTACTATTTATTCTCTCTAGTGTATTTTTAGTTACAGTAATTGAGTTCTTCATCTCCAGTTGGTTCATTTTTCTGTTTTCTATCTCTTTTTTTAAGGGTCTCACTGAGGTCCTCTACTCATTTCTCAATTCCAGTGAGTCCTTCAGGACAAATACTTTAAATTCTCTATCAGGCATATTATCTCCATTTTGTTTAGTTCTCTTGCTGTGATGTCTTAATCTTTCATTCTGAAAATATTCCTCTGTCTCTTCATTTTGTCTAACTCTTTTTATCTGTTTCTATGTATTAGGAAAGTCAGCTATATCTTTTCCTCTTGAGAGTAATGACCTTATAAAGAAGAGGTTCTAGAGTGCCCTGCAGTGCAATGTCAGAACATGGCACTTCGTGAGTGTCTCCTATATCTGTGGCATGCATCCTACTTTTGTGGCTGAGCTGCATTTGCCTTCATTCCAATTATCTGCAATGTATTTTTGCCTGTTGTGGGCAAGATTTGGTGCCTACTTTGTTAGTGGGGCAGTCAAGAACAAACTCGGACTTTGGTTGGGTCATACCAGGCACTTGCCAGAGTTGCCAATCACACTGAACTTCAGGGTCCTCTTCCTTTATTTTCCCCTGAAAAGCTTTTGTTGGTGGGCAAGGCCTGCAATCAGACCAGATGTCTGCCCCCAGCCCACTGGTGTGGGTAGTTATCTCCCCCACTCTTTCCAGAACAGGAGTCACTTTGGAGTGGTGCTGGCCCCTATTGTAGCTGCTTATACACTGCCATATTTGTGGTCCTGATTTAAATGGATTTCTGCTGAGGGCATGTTCAAGGAGGCAGGTCCACAGAAGAGTGCTCTTTATTTTTTTTAAAGATTTATTTATTTATTTATTTATTTATTTATTTATTTATTTATTCATGATAGACATAGAGAGAGAGAGAGAAAGAGAGGCAGAGACACAGGCAGAGGGAGAAGCAGGCTCCATGCCCTGGAGCCCGACCAGGACTTGATCTCAGGACTTCAGGATCGCACCCTGGGCCAAAGGCAGAGGCCAAACTACTGAGCAACCCAGGGATCCCCTGTACTATCTCTTTAATGGTGGGGACCCAGTTTCCTATCACACTCCAGATCTCCCAGAACTGAGCCCACTGATTTTTTAAAGTTCCAGGTATTGGGACACCTAGGTGGCTCAGCGGTTGAGCACCTGCCCCGGGCTCAGGGCATGATCCTTGGTCTCAGGATCAAGTCCCACATCAGGCTCCCTGCCTGGAACCTGCTTCTCCCTCTACCTATGTCTCTGCCTTTCTCTCTCTATGTCTTTCATGAATAAATAAGTAAAATATTTAAAAAGAAATAAAGTTCCAGGTATTAAGCCCCACTAATTTTAAGAACTTAGAAAACTAAGCCTCTGGTTTTCAAGGACAAATGTTACCCGGATTCATCTTTCTAGTGTAGGAACCCTATGTCTGGCTTGCCTGTTGTGTCTACTCTTCTCTCTTCTCCATGCCCTAACTTTTTTCTATTGTCATTTGTATAGAATATATGTTTTCCATTTCTTCATTTTCAGCTTGCATGTATTTTTACATCTAAAGTGAGTCTGTTGTAGGCAGTATATAGACACGTCTTTTTTTTTTTTTTTTAGACACGTCATTTTTTTCATCCATCCAGTCACTCTCTTTTGGCTGTAGCTTTTAGTCCATTTACATTTAAAGTATTAATAGGTATGTATTTATTGCAATTTTATTAATTTTTTTAATTTTTAATTTTTTAAAAATTTTTATAGTTCTTTATTCCTTTCTTTTCCTGCTCTTTTCCCTTTTGGTTCAATGGCTTTCTTTAGTGTTGAATTTGGATTACTTTCTCTTTATTTTTTTGTGTATCATTATAGATTTTTGGTTTGCAATTACCATGGGGTACATATATAACATTCTATTTGTATATCAATATTTCTTGAGCTGCTGGTCACTTAGTTCAAACATAAAAGCATGACATTTTTAGTCCCTTCTCCATGTTTTATATATATAATGTATATATATATATATTTTTTTTTTATTTTTCCTGCCAGAGTTAATTTTTTTTTTAATTGGAGTTCAATTTGCCAATATATAGTATATCTTTTTTACTTTATTCTCGCCTGTGTAATGTCTCTGAAGAATAATCTGCTAATAGGCCTTTTGGGATTCCCTTATATGTGAGATTTTTTTCTCTTGATCCTTTTAAAATTTTGTCTTTGTCATTAGTTTCAGACAATTTTATTATATTTGTTCAAGAAGAACATTTTGAATTGAAATTTTGAGGTGATTTATTAGCTTCATGAACTGGTATGTCCAAACCTCTCCCTGTGTTTGGTACATTTTCAGCCATTGTTTCCTTAAATAAGCTTTCTATTCCTTCCTCCCCATCTTTTATTTCTTTTTTTTTTATAAAGATTTTTAAAAATTTATTCATGATAGACAAGGGGGGGTGCAGAGACACAGGAGGAGGGAGAAGCAGGCTCCATGCTGGGAGCCCGATGTGGGACTCCATCCCGGGACTCCAGGATCATGCCCTGGGCCAAAGGCAGGTGCTAAACTGCTGAGCCACCCAGGGATCCCCCATCTTTTATTTCTTGAATTCCAGTAACACAGACATTATTTCTTTTTTGAGGGCCATATAACTCCCATAGATTTTCTTTCTTTTTATAATTCTTTTTATTCTTCTACTTGTATAATTTCATTAATCTGTTTTCTAGTTCACGAATTCCCTCTTCTTGTTGTTCAAGTCTGATGCTGAAACTCTTTAATGTTTTGATATTGTATTCTTAAATTCCAAAATATCTTTTGGTGCTTTTTTGTTTTCTATCTTTGGTGAGCTCCTTATTTTGTTCTTGTATTGTTTCCTACTATTGTTAAATTGTCTGTTTTCTAATAGCTTTTGAAGTATCTATAGGAAAAACAGTTTGAAATCTCTCAGGCAAATTCCATATATTCTTTTCTTGGGGCTGGTTACTGGAGTTTATCATATTCATTTGGTGGATACTGATTTCTCTGATTCTTAATGATTTTTGTAGCCTTGTTAAATGTGTGCACACTTGAAGAAGCAGTCACTCCTTCCAGACTTTATGGACCGGTTTGGGTAAGAGCAGCCTTCCACCTGCAGACGGGGGAAACACTGGCTTGTCCTATGACCCTGGGTCTACTGACTCAGGGTGCCAAGGAAGGGGAGATATGGCAGCACTGGGTCAAAAAAGGGTGTGATTTCTCTCCAGCTCAGGCCACCGAGGTCCACAGTATCAACAACTTTGTTGTCCTTGGTGAGCACAATAGGGGGACTACAGTGGCTGCAAGAGTTATTAAACTCCTAAGTGACATCTCCAGGACTTGTTGCTAGGAACCAGGGCAAGTAGCATTGGTGGATGGAACAGATAATGTGCACATGCTCATTTATGGGAGCACATGCAGGTACCTGTATATTGGCAGAGGTCACTTGCATATATACTTGCAATGATGGGGGCCAGGGCAGGTAGCAAGGGCTAGGACCCATTATGAGCTCACTTGGTATCTTCAGAGAATCCGGATGTCAATGTGTTCTCCTATGACTTCATACTCTATCCCAAGGTGTGGATTTTGCAGCAGAGGCCAGTGAATGGAGGTCAGACCAGGTGTGGAGGGCATGCATATTCATAGCTGAAAGGACTAGGTGGTACAGGTACACACAGTGATGCCAACCAGTGAAAGAAGGCAAGACCAGGTCTGGATCTGTAACCAGATATGGGATTCCTGGATGTAAGTGTGTTCTCCTGTGACTATACACTCTTCCCTCTGGATATATGCACAGCAGTGAGGACCAATGATATAGGGGTCAGGCTCAGCACATGCCTGGGTGAAGCTATCTAAGGTTGGGTGTGGTGTTGCTGACCAGTTGCAGAAAGCAGGGTCTAATCTATATCTACAAGCAGGTGTCAGGGGCCCTGGATATCAGTGTGTTTGCTCATGGCTAGACACTCTACCCTCCATTGTATGTGCGCTGCAGTGGAGGCCAATAATGGGCATTAGGTGAATGGCATGCAGGTATACAGCTGCAGGGGCTAGCTCCAAGCATGGATACAGTGGTGAGATCAGTTAAGGGTGCCTATGCTGGTGTCTTGTGCTAGTGGTTGGTAGGGCAGGGCAAGGATAGGGCCTGGGAATGGGAGAAAAAGAGGGACCAAGACGTGGTTGGTATTAGCAAATGTGATGTCTATCAAGACCCATGTTCTAGTTGGTGACTTTGGTAGGGGTGGAAGCTGCTGAGTTCAACTACTGAGCAGGTTTCTGTGAACAGCAATCACTTCTACTATGGACTTGCGAATAATAGCCTCTGCTTTTCTTCCTTGTTGTGAGCTGGCTCTCTTTGCTGATCTGAGTTGGGTGAAACTGGACCTTCAGAGAATGCCAAGAGAGGCTAAAGAAATTGGCTCATCCCAGTCTCCTTTCTTGACAAAGGAATTCCTAGCTTGGAAATTTCTTGGTGCTGAGCAGTGCCAGCTTAAGGGATGATGCAGGCAAAATGAACTTGTCTTCCTTCTTATATGATTATTCTTGTATTTTGTTCTTATTTGTTTCGTTGTTGCTCCAAAGTGTTGCTAAAACTAAGTGGAATCGAGTTCTCTGGAGCTGTTTTTGTTCACAGATAGTTTTCTAATGTCTTTGTGGGGGCACAGGAAAGCTGAGACCTCCTGTCACCATTTATTTTCCAGAATGTGCCAGTATTTCATGGTTTTGATGCTATTGTAATTTCTCTATTTTTCAGATATTCTGTTGTGTTTAGATATGCAACTGGCTTTTATACATTGATTTTGTATCCTGCAACTTTACTGAATTCATTTGTCAATTCTATAAAGTTTTGGTGGATTTTTAAAGTTTTCTAAATATAAGATTATGTCATTTTAATTCTTCCTTTTCCAATGTGGATGTTTTTTATTTCTTTCTCTTTGCCTAATTGCTCTGTATGGGACTTTCTACACAATTGAACAGGTGTGGTGAGATTGGATACCCTCACCTTGTTCCTGATGTTAGAGGCAAAGATTTCAACCTTTGCCATTAAGTTATACATTGAAAGTATATCCTCTTCCAATGATGATAGCATCAGAGACTTTGAATGGGTCTTCTTTCCCCAAGCTGTATCCTCAAAGCCAGTGTACTAGCAAGAAAAGCAATATTATCAAATAAATTAGCACAGTTTGATTTTCTCAGGGAAGACAGCATCTTCTTAGAGAGACAGCTCTTTCTTGGTTAAATCCTATAATAGGCCCCATTTATCATGTTCTGAAGAGGAGGCAGTGGGAAAAGAGGAATTGAAACTGCTCCACATCATCTTGTGAACAAGGTTCTCTTCACTGGATTGGGGAATTAGCATGCCCTGCAGTAAAGCAGTTTCATTTTACCATTGTTTACACTGTCTTCTGCCCTGCAGTAAATTAATTAGCATGCCCTGCAGTAAAGCAGTTTCATTTTACCATTGTTTACACTGTCTTCTGAGGTGTTTGCCCTTGAGAGGTCAAAGGTGTATCTTTGAGCAAGAGAGTATGGGAGAAAAGAAAGGAGAGATGGGCATCCATTTAAGGATTACCACAAGAAACAAAGAGCAGATTTAGAAGGCCACAGAAGCAGGCCATGATGTATTATCAAATCCCACCAGAGGAGAGTGTAGGAGGCTTGCACCTGCACCTGACCCCACAAATTTTCAGAATAGGTACTAGATCCTGGCGGGGGAGGGGGGAGTGGCAGGTGGAATGTGCTGCCATAAGTTACGAGATCCAGTACACCTGGGTTGGGAGTATAATTGAGAGTAAGTGGAATCTAAGGAAAGGATTCTAAAGTAGGATAACAATATTTTCCTGCAGTTGGCTGAGAATTTGTGAAAAAAGAAAAAGAGATTATTTTTCTTAAGAAAGACAAAAAATAGGACCCTAAGACCCAAAATAGATATGCCTATGAGAAGGCATTCCTGAAAGACTTAGCTTTTCCTTGGATTGTGAGAATCAATCTTATTTAGGGCCAAAATGTTGTCTCCCCCTCTGTTGTAATTTCTTTTAGTTATTCTTCAGTAGTTGCCTGGTAAAGTCTATTTTCTGTGCCACCCTGTGTTTGACAGTGGTGCTTTGAAGATTAATGGAGGGGCACTGTGCTCTTCCCTGTACTGTCCCCACAGGCACCCAAAACAGCATATTGAAAAGTTTTAAGCAGGGAGAAGCTATACCATGAACACATGTCTGAAACTGGTAGGACCAAGTGACTCTAGAGAAGCAATCTACAGCATGTTTTCACAAATCTTTTTCTCCCCAAATAACTAGGAATAGATGATTCTGGAAAAGTCATCTAGAAAGAGGTGGAGAGAAAGAGGGTGCAGGGAAGTGTCTGGAGACAGGGTAATTACACATAATCCATACAAGATAGACATTTGGGTCATAATAGGTGGTTAGTATGAGATTTCTTATTCTTTCCCACAATGGTCTGGTTTGTATTTAAAGTCCATAGAGTATTAGAGTTGCCACCTACAGTTTATGGGCTTGTCTACATGGAGTTTTATGGAGAAAAATATGTGTTTTCTTTATTGCAAAGTACTGAGAAGTATAGTGACTAAGAATATGGCCTTTGGTGTTAGATTGCCTGGTGTTATTTCCAGGTTCTCAATTTAATTGCTATGCAGCTTCAGCCTATTTACTTAGTCATTCAGAACCCCAGTTTTCTCATCTTTACATACTATCTGTAATGGTACCTACCTTATAACATTTGAAATGATTAAATGGGAGGCAATGTAATTTGTAAAAGCTATTGGCACACAATAAGTGCTCAGGAAATTTTATCTCTAATTGTAATACTCATTTATTCTAAAGTGTTAGGAATCTCTACCTTTCCTTGCATATGACAGTGGGGAAACTTATAAGAGAGGATTATAGGATCAGTGTTGTCTGACATGTTTTTGATGCCATCCCTACTAGGAGGAGCCTCAGACTTTCACTTAGTGGTTCTTAACCTTGACTGTACCTTAGCATTGCCTAACAAGTGACTAGAGATCCTGATGCTAGGCCACTGCCAGACCAACTAAATCAGAATATCTAGGGGTGTCATCATTATTTTCAAAGCTCTGGAGCTCATTCTAATATATATAGAACAAGTATGCTAGTCCCTGGCTACCAAAAGTGCAGTCTGTGAAGCAGCAGGCTTAGCATCATTTGGGAACTTATTAGAAAGTTACATAATTATAATAAAAGACAAACCAAGAAACAGACACTTAAATACAGAGAACAAACTAAAAGTTACCAGAGAGGATGTGGGTGGGGAGATAAGTGAAATAGGTGAAGAAAATTAAGAATACACTTATGATGAGCACTGAATAATGTATAAAATTGTTGAATCACTATATTGTACACCTGAAATTAATATAACACTATATGTTAACCATACTGGAATGAAAATAAATTTTTTTTAAAAAAGAACAGCTCTTTTCGTGGATGGAACTGGAGGGTATTATGCTGAGTGAAATAAGTCAGTCAGAGAAGGACAAACATTATATGGTCTCATTCATTTGGGGAATACAAAAAAATAGTGAAAGGGAATAAAGGGGAAAGGAGAAAAAATGAGTGGAAAATATCAGAAAGGGAGACAGAACATGAGAGACTCCTAACCCTGGGAAACGAACTAGGGGTGGTAGAAAGGGAGGTGGGTGGGGGTGACTGGGTGCTGGGCACTGAGGGGGGCACTTGATGGGATGAGTACTGGGTGTTATTCTATATGTTGGCAAATTGAACACCAATAAAAAATAAATTTAAGGGATTCCTGGGTGGCGCAGCGGTTTGGCGCCTGCCTTTGGCCCAGGGCGCGATCCTGGAGACCCGGGATCGAATCCCACATCGGGCTCCCGGTGCATGGAGCCTGCTTCTCCCTCTGCCTATGTCTCTGCCTCTCTCTCTTTCTCTCTCTGTGACTATCATAAATAAATAAAAATTTAAAAAAATAAATTTTAAAAAACTGAGCTCTTTTAATAGAGAAAACGAAGTTTTCTTAACTAAACAAAAACCTGATGAAGACAACATGAAGCACAGGAAATTGTTTTGATAAACACAGAATCTCTGTTTTCTAGGTAGATACTTAAGATTATGAGAGAGAAATAAGCAGAAAAAAAAAAAAAAAAGGCTTCTACTTCCCAAATCACACGTGCATTTCATCAGTGAAATCCAATTTACATCACAGACCCTGACTTTGATCACCTATAAGGTGTGTATTCTAGCTTCTCAGCCCCTTCAATAAATGAAGCCATATGAAATGCTTAAAAGAATAGATACTGAGTTATTGCCTGACATTTTCAAGGCAGCCAGCTTAGTTTCTGTGGAACCTCCAATTTAGTTGCTCATTTAGGAAAAATTAAGGAGTCAAATGGGGCTGCAAAGCATCTTTAAAACTAGCAGTAAACACAGCTTAGCAACCTCAGCCTGTTCAGAAAGCAACCTCAGAAACTAATACATTTGGGAGGTTGGTCGCTAGTGGTGACTAGGACTGATGATTTAGCCCTGCCAGATGTTGGGACACCTGGGTGGCTCAGCAGTTGAGCATCTGCCTTTGGCTCAGGGTATGATCCCGGAGTTCCAGGATTGAGTCCCGCATCGGGCTCCCTGCATGGAGCTTGCTTCTCCCTCTGCCTGTGTCTCTGCCTCTCTCTCTCTCTCTCTCTCTCTCTCTCTGTGTGTGTGTGTGTCTCATGAATAAATAAATTAAAATCTTTTAAAAAAAAGCCTGTCAGATGTAATTATGTTAGACTCTTTCTCATCTCCTAAGGCACTTAATTATGGTAATAAGTTAAAGAAATTCCCAGTGTAGTGCTCTGCAAATATATTTTCATTAGGTTAATTTTGTTAATAGAAATATGCAAAATAGCATTTTAACTCTGTGGTTCTCTACCTTGCTTTTGTTCTTTCCTTGAACTCCATCTTCCCTTACTTTCCTCAGCTGCTTAGCTCTACTTATCACTGTTTCAGCAGATATTAATGTGCTTTTCAAATGCATGGATGCTTCAAAATAGAGTGTCTACTTTTGAAAGGGTGGTTGTATTTTCTTTATTAATATAATCTAGGGTCACAATTAGAGTTTACTTTGGAGAGCTGTGAAAGAGCTACAACTGTTATAATTTCTCTTAATATTGAACCACAAACTATTAACTTCATTTTAAACGTTCTGGGAAAGAGGAAGATAGCAAAGGAGGAAGATTCTGAGCTTACCTGCTCCATGGACTCATAGAGGCAACAACTACACGTAATGCAACCCACTCTGAAAATGACCTAACATTGGCAGAGCAGGTCTTCTAGCTAAAGACATGAAGAAATAGCCCCATGGAGGACAGGAAGGGAAGGAGTATGTGAATAAACCAAACCTCAGATGTGGTGGTGACCTACAAGCAGGAGGGATATAAAAGCCAGGGAGGTCCTTCCCTGAGAAGCAAGGTGATCAAAGCCCAAATCAGGTGCCCACAGCCCGAGACCTACTGGGAAGATGAGCCCTAATAAAATCTGGCTTTTAAAATATGTGGAATTAAGTTTAGAGACTTTGAAAATCAGCAGGGCTTAATTTCAGGAGAGCTGAAGAGTTATAAGTAACCAACTCTGTTCTCATGAAGAACCAGCACACTCCATCACTTGGCCCAAGACCCAGCATAGAAGCAGCAGTTTGAAAAGCACCTGGGGAGATTTAGTGACAGATTTCAAGATGTATGCTGGAGAGGTAGAGACCAGAAGTTTGCTCCAGGATCAGAAATGCTGGTGAGCAGTTTTTATTGCCTTCCTTCAACCTAGCTAGCCAGATGCTTCCAGAAAACAGTTCTGACACTCTCCATCTACCTTGCTAGCACTGCATGTCCCACTCTAGTGTTCCCCTGTGGACCCACCCTGCCCAAACTTCCTGCTTTGGCAGCTGTCCCTCCAAAGCAGCTCCAACCCCATTATACCTGGGAGGTAGCTTCAGTCAGAATTAGTATCCCATCACAGCAATTATCATCAACCATAACATTTTGGCAGCTCTGGAGAGAGGGGGCATCTGGGCCTACCTACCAATGTGACCGCAGTGAATGAAACTCCTCTCTGTCAGCCCCATCAGGGACAAGCCCTGCCCATCAGTATCCTCTCAGTAGTCATGGCTAGTCATGCTGACAGCTGGGCTGAGGGCCAGCCTCCCCTACCAGTACACTTGCAACAGTCATGCCCCTGAAACAACTGGAGGGAACATGTAATATATACAGGGGACACCCTTGTAGCACATGGTTCTTGGTTTGTTCCTCAGGACCCCCCAAGACATATTCTCTGTAAGGTCACTCCTTCAAGACCAGGAAACATAGCCGACCTACATAATACACAGTAACAAACACAGGGTTTAAGACAAAATGAAGAGACATAAGACTATGATCCAAACAAACAAACAAAAAGAGACAAAACTCCAAAAAAAAAAAAAAGAAATTAATGAAACAAAGATAAGCAAACTATATGATAAGAAATTGCAGGTAATAGTCATAAAGATACTCATTTTGGCTTGAGAAAAGAGTGGATGAATTCAGTGAGGACTTCAAAAAAGGAGAAAATATTAAAAAGAAATAGTCAGAGCTGAAAAACACAGCTGAAATATTTTTTTAAAAAACCACTAGTGAGAATTAACAGTAAATTGGAGCATGCACAAGAATGGATCAGTAATCTGGAAGACAAAGTAGTTGAAAGCAGCCAAGCAGAACAGATAAAAGAAAAAAAATGAGCATGAAGATGAAGGGTCTCTGTGACAATATGAAGTATAATAAAATTTACTTTATAGTCCCAGAAAAAGAAGGTGGCATAAATTGAGGAGACAACAGGTGAAATTGTCTCTATCTTAGGGAAGGAAGCATATCCAGCTCCAGGAAGCAGAGACGACCTCAAGTAAGATGGACTCAATGAGGTCCCTAATAAGACACATATTTAAAATGGCAAGAAATTAAAATAAAAAAAGAATCTTAAAAGCAGAAAGAGAAAAGCAGTTACATACAAGGGAAACATCATAAAGCTATCAGCTGATCATCAGCAGAAACTTTGCAGGCCAGAAGAGAGTGGCATGGTCTATTCAAAGTGCTAAATAGAAATAAAACAAAAAAATGACAACTAAAAATACTCTGGCCTGCAAGGCTACCTATAAGAATTGAAGGAGAAAAAAAGTTTCCCAGATGTTAAAGTTCATCACCACCAAATTGGCCTTACATAAAGTGTTAAATATACTTCTTAAAGTGGAAAAGAAAAAGCCATAACTAGAAGAAAATAATTAAAGTAAAAATTTCACTGGTAAATACAAACATACAATAAATGTAGTAAATTAATCCCTTATAATGCTAGTATAAAGGTAGAAAAACTAAAATAGTACAATTAATTATATTATAAAAATTGGTCAAGGGATAAACACACACCAAAAAAGATGTAAAATATGACATCATATACAGAAAATACGGAGGGGACAGTAAAAATTAAGTGCTTTTAGAATGTATTTGAACTTAAGTAACTATTAACTTAATATAGACTTCTATAAATGTAGAAATTATATATGAACTCATGGTATCCATGAATCAAAAGCCTATAATAGATACACAAGGAAGAGAAAAAAAAAGGAATCCAAGCAGAACAGTAAAGAAACTAAATCAAAAGGGAAGAAAACAAGAGAAGAGGAAAGTAACAAAGAACTACAAAAACAACCAGAAAACAATTTTAAAAATGGCAAAAAGTACAGACCTATCAATAATTTAACTGTAAATACAGTAAATAACTTTAACTGTAAATGGACTAAATGCTCCTGTCAAAGTACATAGGGTGACTACAAAACAAACATCCATAGGGTGGATAAAACAAACAAATAAGACCGATCAACATGCTGCCTACAAGAGACTCACTTCAGACCTTAAAACACATACAGACTGAAAGTGAAGGGATGGAAAAAGATACTGCATGCAATATTTATATCAGAAAAATAAACTTAAAAACAGAGATCATTACAAGAGACAAAAAAAGAAGGGGCACTACATGATGATAAAGAAATCAATCCAACAAAATATATAACAATTGTAAATATACACCCCAAATAGGAGCACCTAAATATATAAAGAAAATATTAATAGACATAAAGGGAGAAATCGACAGTTGTACAATAATAGTATGGGATTTAACACCCCATTAGATAATGGATAGGTCATCAGGCAGAAAATCATAAAGAAATATTGTCTTTGAATGTCACATTACACTAGATGGACTTAACAGACATATAACAAGATATTCCAGTTAAAAGAAGAACACAGATTCTTTTAAATAAATTCAAGAAGACTGAAATCCTATCAAGTGTCTTTTCTCACCAAATGATATAAACCTAGAAATTAATTACAAGAAAAAACTGGAAAAAACACTAACACTTGGAACCTAAACAATGCTATTAAATAAACAATGGATCAACAGAAAAATTAAAAATACAGTCAAAAAATACCTGGAGACAAATGAAAATAGGAAAAAAATGTTCAAAATCTTTAGAATGCAGCAAAAGCAGCACTAGAAGTAAGTTTATGGTGATATAGGCTTACTTCAACAAACAAGAAAAATCTGAAACATTCTAATTTTATACCTACATAAACTAGAAAAAGAACAAACTTAATAGGAAATAATAATCAAAAAAAAAAAAGGAAATGATAATCAAAGGAGAAATGAGAGACCAAAAAAAAAAAAAAGATAAATATAAAGAAGACTTGGTCTTTGAAAAGCTAAATAAAATTGACAAACCTTCAGCCAGACTCATCATTGAGAAAGGAGTAAAATAAATAAAATCAGAAATTAAAGAGAAATTAAAATTGACATCACAGAAATACAAAGTATTATGAGACTACTGCAAAAAATTATATGGCAACAAATTGGAAAACCTAGGAAAAAAATAAATTCCTAGAAACAGTCTTCCAAGACTGAGTCAAGAAAAAAATAGAAAATCTGAATAGACCAATTATAAGTAACAAAATTAATAATAATAATAATAATAATAATAATAATAATAATAAACCTCCCAACAAACAAAAAAGTCTAAGGTCAGATGGCTTCATGAGTGAATTCTACCAAACATTTTTTTAAAAGATTTTATTTATCTATTCATGAGAGACAGAGAGAGAGAGAGAGAGAGAGAGAGGCAGAGACATAGGCAGAGGGAGAAGCAGGCTCCATGCAGGAAGCCCAGTGTGGGACTTGAGCTCAGGACTCCAGGATCATGCCCCAAGCCAAAGGAAGACACCCAACCACTGAGCCACTCAGGCGTCCCTCTACCAAACATTTAAAGAAGAGTTAATACCTGTCCTTTTCAAATACACCAAAATATAGAAGAGTAAGGAATATTTCCAAATTCACTCTATGAGTCCAATATTACCCTAATACTAAAACCAGACAAAGACACTATGAAAAAAAGAAAATTATAGGTCAAAATCTCTGATAAACATAGATGTAAAAGTCCCTAACAAAATATTAGCAAACCAAATTAAAAAATCCATTAAAAAGATCATTCACCATGATCAAGTAGGATTTTTCCAGAAATGCAAAGATGGTTCAATATCCATAAATAAATGTAATACAACACATTAACAAAGTGAAAAATGAAGGTATTATGATCATCTTAATAAACGCAGAAAAGGGATTTGACAAAATTTAGCATCCATTAATAGTAAAATCTTTTAACAAAGTGGGTATAAAGACATACCTCAACATAATGAAGGCCATATAGGACAAACACACAGCTAACATCATACTCAGTGGTGAAAAACTAAGTTTTCCCTCTAAGATCAGGAAGAAGGATGCCTACTTCCATTACTTTTATTCGACATAACACTGGAAGCTCTAGCCACAGCAGTTAGACAACAAAAAGAAATAAGAGGCATCAAAATTGATAAGGAGGAAGAAAAACTTTACCTATTTGCAGATGACATGATACTGTATATAGAATACCCTAAAGACTCCACAAAATACTGCTAGAAATGATTAATTTGTAAAGTAACAGAATACAAAGTTTTTTTAAAAAAAGATTTTATTTATTTATTCATGAGAAACACACAGAGAGAGGCAGAGACACAGGCAGAGGGAGAAGCAGGCTCCCTCTCAGGGAGCCTGATGTGGGACTTGATCCCGGGATCAAGTCCAGGATCATGTCCTGGGTGGAAGGCAGGCGCCAAACCGCTGAGCCATCCAGGGATCCCCGGATACAAAGTTAATATACAAAAAATCTGTTTCCTTTCTATTAACAAATAAAATTAAGTGGTAGAGAAACTGAAAAAATATCCCATTTATAATTGCACCCAAAATAATAAAATACCTAGGAAAAACTTAACCAAGGAGGTGAAAGACCTGTACTCTGAAAACTATAAAACACTGATAAAGGAAATTGAAAACCATACAAATGAAATGGAAAGATATTCCATGCCCATGGATTGGAAGAACAAATATTGTTAAAATGGCCATATTCCCTAAAGCAATCTATAGATTCAATGCAATTCCTCTAAAAACATAAATAATATTTTTCACAAAACTAGAAAAAATAATACTAAAATGTGTATGTAACCATAAAAGATCTCATATGGCCAAAGCAATCTTGAAAAAGAAGAACAAAACTAGAGGCATCACAATCACAGATTTCAAACTGTAGGGCAAAGATACAGTAAAGCAGTATGGTGCTGGCCAAGAAAATAAACATATAGATCAACAGAACAAAAGAGAGAGCTCAGAAATCACACTTATATGATCAACTAATCTATGACAAAGGAGGCAAAAAATATACCATGGTGAAAAGAGAGTCTCTTCAATGACTGATGTTGGGAAGACTGGACAGCTACAGCAAAAGAATGAAACTAGTTACTTTCTTACATCATACACAAAAATAAATTCAAAATGGATTAAACATCTAACTGCAAGACATGAAACCATAAAACTCCTAGAAGAAACACAGGCAATAATATCTTAAATGTTAACCTTAGCAATATTTTTCTGAATAGATCTCATCAGGTAAGGGAATTAAAGCAACAATAAACAATTGGGATTACATCAAGCTAAAAAGCTTTTGTACAGCAAAGGAAACTATCAAACAAAATGAAAATGAAGCCTTCTGAATTGGAGAAAATATTTGCTAATGATTTATCTGAAAAGTGCATAGTATCGAAAAATACATAAAAAATTTACACAGCTCAAAACAAAAAAACCCAAACAATCCAATTTTAAAATGGGCAAAAAACCTGAAAATTGGGATGCCTGGGTGGCTCAGTGGTTGAGCCTCTGCCTTTGGCTCAGGGCATGTCTGGGGATCGGGTCCCACTTTGGGCTTCCTGGGAGGAACCTCTGTCTATATCTCTGCCTGTATCTCTCATGAATAAATAAATAAAATATTTTTTAAAAATAAAAAACCTGAACATTTTTCCAAAGTTTTTTTTTCTAAAGGAGATACATAGATGTCCAACAGACACATAAGATGCTCAATATCACTAATCATTAGGGAAATACAAACAAAACCACAATGAAATATTATCTCACACCAGCAGAATAGCCAGTGTCAAAAAGAAAAGAAATAGTAAGTGTTGGTGAGGATGTGGACAGAAGCAAACCTTTGTGCACTATTGGTGGGGTTGAAAATTGGTGCAGCCACTATGGACAATGATATGAAGGTTCCTCAAAAAACTAAAAGAAGAAGCAAACAATCCAGTGATTTGACTTCTGGATATTTATCTTAAAAAAACAAAAACACTAATTTGAAAAGATACATGAACCCCTATGCTTATTGAAGCATTATTTATAATAGCCAAAATATGGAAACAACCAAAATGTTCATTGATAGATGAATAGATAATGAAATGTAATACAAATACACAGTGGAATATTACTCAGACATAAAAAAGAATAAAATCTTGCCATTCACAAAGATATGCATGAAACTAGAGAGTATTATGCTGAATGAAATAAATCAGAGAATTATCAATACCACATGAATTTACTTATATGTAAAATCTAAAAAATAAAACAAATTAACAAAAAACCTCAACCAAAAAAAAAAAGAAACAAACAAACAAACAAACAAACAAACTCATTTACACAGACAAAAAATATATGGTTGCCAGAGAGGAAGAGCATGGGGCTAAAAGCACAATAGATGGAGATTAAGAAATACATATTTTCAGTTATTAAAAAAATTAGTGATGAAAAGTACAGCATAGAGAATACAATTAATATTTTTAAAATACTATATGATGACAGAGTAAGTATACTTGTGAGCATTACATAATGTATAGAATTGTCAAATTATTATGATGCATACTTGAAATTAATATCAGCCATACTTCAATTAAAATCAAAGTATTTTTAAGCTATTATATTTTAAACTATTATATAAAACTTATGTAAACTATTATATAAAATTTTAAATTATTATAATATCAACTATACTTCAATTAAATTTTTTTCAGCATCTTTTCTTGATTAAAACTCTCCACAGTATAGGGATAGAGGGAACATACCTCTATATCATAAAAGCCATATATGAAAAGCCCACAGTGACTATCATTCTCAGTAGGGAAAAACTGAGAGCTTTTCTCCTAAAGTCAGAACATGACAGGGATGTCTACTCTCACCACTGTTGTTCTTTTTTTTTTTTCACTGGTGTTCAACATAGTACTAGAAGTCCTACCTTCAGCAATCAGACAACAAAAAGAAATAAAAGGCTGGTCCTCAGTAGCTCAGCGTGTTCACTCAGCATGTGACATGGAAAATTTCATTTTCCATTATAATTCAGTGGCTTTTTGTATATTCACAGTTCTACAACCATCACCACTATCTGATTTCAAAATATTTTCTTCACACTAAAAACATGCCACTATCCATCACTAGCAGTCACTTCCCATATCTCCCTCCCCCATTCCTGGTAACCACTAATGTACTTTCTATATCTCTATGGATTTGCCTTCTGAACATTTCATATAATTGGAATCATATGTGGTCTTTGTTTCTTACTCCTTTCATTTAGTGCAATGTTTTTAAGGTTCATCATGTAGCATTTTTCAGTAGTTCACTCCTTTTTATTTTTGAATAATAGTCCATGGTATGTATATGTCACATTGTGTTCATTCATCACTTGGGTTATTTTCATTTTGGGGTTTATCTTAGTCTGTTTGGGCTGCTATAACAAAAATACCATATATTGTGCGACATAAACAGATTTATTTCTCACAATTCTGGAGGCTGAGAAATATAGGATCAAGGCATTGGGAGTATAGGTGTCTGGTGAAAGCCCACATCCAGGCTCATAAAAAGGGCGAGGGAACTCCTCTAAGTCTCTTTTATAAAAGCACTAATCCCATCCAAAACCTAATCACCTCCCAAAAAGTTCCACTTCCAAATACCATCACAGTGTGTGTTAGCTTTCAAAATATGAATTTTGAGAAGACACAAACATTGTTTCTAGCATAGTTATTGCAACGAATGCCACCACGAACATTTGTGTAGTCATTTTTGCATGGAGACATGTTTTCAATTCTCTTAGGTGTATACATAAGAGTAGAACTGCTAGGTTATATGTATAGTAAGTGTGCCTTTAACATTTTGAAGAACTACCAAACTGTTTTCCAATGTGGCTGTATTAATTCATAATCCCAACAGCAAACAATGATGGATCCAATTTCTCCACATCCTTGCTAGCACTTCTTATTGTTTGTTGTTTCACACTTTAGCTTTCTTCACATGTGTAGTTTCTGTTTTCATAATTTAGTGAACTCAGGTCCTCTTGGACTTTGGTGGTATGAGGGCAGGGGATGCAGAGGAATGGAATATAAATCAAATCTCCTGGATAGTTGAATTCAAATATTGTTGGAAAAAAAGGTTCTAGGCAACAGCCTTATGAGAGGAGAGGCCTGGAAGAAGGATTAAAACACCATTCATCAGTGTTTAGTTGTTTGATATGAGGAAGAGTCAGAGCACAGGAAAAGAAAAAAAAAAGCCAGCAAAAATTAAGACTGTTCACAATGGAGATGGACACATTGTTCCTAATGCAAATTCGGGAAGAGTGAGCCTATGATGAATTGCACAATTGTGGGGAATGAGAGAAGCACCTTTTTGACCTAAAGAATAATATAAGTAATCAAGAAATATTGCCTGAAACAATGAATAATAAGGCCTTAAGATCAGGTTCTCTCTGAACCGGGCAGATACTATAATACCTTGTACTGACTTCAGCAGAGAAACTGTTCCACTGAGAGCTGAATCAAAGGGGACAATAGAAGATAAGCATACCCACTCCTTATATCTAACCTTTATCCTTCCCTTCCTTTTTAACTTTTACCCTTTCTCCTTCAATAAATATTTTTGAACATCTGTTCAGTTCCAGGAACTATGGTACAGACTGGAGGTACAAAGGTGAACAAAGCACAGATCCAATCCCTGATGTCATGAACTTTTTCATTCTAGTAAGGGCTAAACTGAATATGTAAATGGTTCATGTGTAGTAAATACTGTGGGAGTATAGTATTTGGAGATGTCATGGAACCACAGATTATAAATGCATAATCCAGAGTATAATCCAAGTGGGAAATTTATGCTGGGGCAAGTGGCCTCAAAGATGGGACCTTAAAATGAGTAGGAACTAACAAAGCCAAAACAGAGGGGAAAAAATATCCAGAGAAGAAACAGCATTCTCATTGACCAAAGAACTGGAAAAGATTCCATTTGGCTGAATCATACAGTTTGAGGGAGAGAGGACGCAGAGAGATAAGCAGGGCCTCTATATTTAGAGTTGAGAACTTCTCTTTTCCCTAAGTGCAATGAGAAGATATTGAAGGTTTTCCCCAGCTTTTCCCTCATTGGTAACCACATAGGTTTTATCCCCATGTAACACTGCTCCTCTAGGGCCCCTCTAGGTTTCACCGGTTATTTTGCATAGACCCAAGAATGACCCCTGCTCATAACTAAGTTTAGTAATGGGCCTGGAATCCCTTAAGGTTTCTATCTATGTCATCCTCCACCTTTACGTGCACTGCATTCCCTAGGGCATTTCTCAGCCTCTGCTTGGTGTTGCTTCCAAGTTTACTCTGATTTTCAAAGCACTGGATAAAGTTGTGCTCATTGAGGAAGAAAAGAGAATACTCCCCAATGTGACACTTTGTTTCTTGAGCATCCAATAATGATGTTTGTATCCCAGTGTCTCAGAATCCTCCTAAAGCCCCCACCCCTCCCTATTTTGTCCTGAATTCAGACCAAATTTGGAAATCTGGGTCTGGAGAATAATTTCTGAGACCAACACTGCACTTCCTCATGCTCTTTCTCTCTAGTACATTCTGGTGTCCCTGTGGCTCTCCTTCTGTCCTAAATCCCTTGCTCATATAAATCCATTTTGTATGGCTGACTCAGAATCCAACAATAAATGTAAGTTGGGGTAATGGCTTTGTTATAGTCTTAACCCTCTGTTCTCTAAAAGCAATCAGAATGATTAAAAACAAAACAATAAAACCACACAAATCATATCATATCACTTCCTGCCTAAAGTCTCCAGTAGTTTTTCACTGTATTTAGAATAATGTTCAACTCATTACAATGGTCTATAAACTTGTACATGATCTAGGATCTGCCCACCTCTTCAAATCCATCTTGTGTCCAGCCACAATGATCAAGGATGCTTGCTTCTCAGGGCCTTGGCATTGGCCATTCCCTCTGCCTACATCTCTCTTTCCAAATAAACACCTAACAAATTTTTCCTTAACCTTAAATTCTTTGCTCAAGTATGACTATATCCTCAAGTAACACCTTTCTCATACCTTTAATAGCACCCATCTGAACACTTCTGCCCCTTCTTTCTGCTTTATTTTCTACAAAGCACTCATCATTTTATGATACTAATTTATTTCATTTTCTCCCTCTTTATTGTCTTTCTTCGACTGTAGAAAAAGCCCATGACAATAGAACCACTGTCCATTTGGTCCCAAGAACATGGAAGAGTGCCTGGTAAATGCTAGTTATTGAATAAATACTTCTTCTTGAATGAATGAAATAGTCAATAAATTATTAGCAATAGACTCTCATGTTTAGGGCATAATTATACCTTTTATAAATTATGGTATGCTTGGATTCAAATTTAGAAACTCAGAAATAACAAAATTATCAGCATTAAATCATAGTATCATATACCTTTTATGCATCAACTGTCTCTGGGACCACTTGTTTCTACCCAGCCACCACAGCAACTTCACTACAGCATAGGAAACAGTAGCTCACACCATGCCTATGTCATGTTTCTCACACTTTATCCTGGCACTTCAGTTCCTGCTGAAGGAGGTGACACACAGCTTCTAGGCAAGTACAAACAATGTTGAATGGGGGTAATTTTCACTTTGACCAATGGGACATGGAACCTGAAACTAAATTCTTCTTCCTTCTTCCTCCCTCGGGTAACCTGTCCTGTGCTGAAGTATTAGAAAATGGAATATATATAGCTTCTTGGAAGACAGTCCCTTGAGATCAAGCATTCAATTACACTTGATACCAAGGGGTGACCACCTCAGTAATACATCTTGTGTTTGTTTTTTCTCTTTCCTGTATCCCATAGGGAAACTCTTAGAAATAGTAGGAAAACATGTCACAGAACTCTATCCCATCAGAAAGACATGAAAGCTAGGATATTTATACACCAATTCCTAGGTCAGTGACTGAGAGCTACTGGGGTGAGGGTGGTGATTTCTTAGCACTTTTAGTCTATTTCACATATGGGCAAAATGATATAGATACTGGCAGATGGAAGTTGTCTGAAAGATGTCAAAACAATAGGGTCAAAGGAATATAGTCAGAGTCTTGACAGCATCTGCTCCTCACAACACTGCAGTGTTGGCGGTCAACACAAGGATTTAGGAGGAATCATAATGAGAAGTATGTTCTTTCCTGACATTAGCATCATTGGATGAAATGATATTAAATATCAGAATCTAATTCTGGGATAGAGAATTAGGATAGGGGAGGGTGAACATTAACAATACGACAATTGTTCAACGCCTACTTTGGCCAAAGTTTGCTTGGGTCTTTATATGCATGGTCTCTGATCATTATAATGCCCTAGAACTAAGATGTCCCAGTTTTCCCAGGGTGGTCTCAGTTTACACCCAGTATCCCAGTGCAATCTATAAGAGCACTTTCTTCACTTTCAAAGGTATTATGGATTGGAAATTAATTGACACTCTACAATCTATTTTAAAGAGAAGGAAAATGAGGGTAATGGAAATTAAGTATTGACATATTTATGTAGACCTAAGGGTGAGAGTCAGAATTTCAGTCTGAGTCTGATTCTAAAGCCTCCTTCTTTTCTAATAGGTTGAGCTCATTCAGATTGCAGTCCCCTAACTAAAAGTGGTTGTGTTCCCTTAACACCTAGATTATGGAGTCTAAATCCCATTCCCAGTAAAAGAGACCAAAGCTTCTTGGAGAAATGGCTGGTTTCAAGTATAGGAAGGGAAAGTATATGATTAGCCAGGAACATGGAAAAAATATTACCAAGCCTAGTAATAAATGTTTCCTTTGTATTCAGATGGACAGTTTAAACATAAATAAGAATAAAAACTTCAAGGCACTGAATGATATCAGGTATTTTTTTTAATTAATATAAAAAATTTAAATATATGCTAGAAAATCGCTACAGGGTATTGTGCTAAGTGAAATAAGCCACCAGTAAAAGACAAATATCATATGATATCATTCACATGTGGAATTTAAGAAAATAAACATGAGCATAGGGAAAGTGAGGGGAAAGTAAAAGAAGATGAAGTAAGAGAGGGAGACAAACTATAAGAGACTCTTAAATATAGGAGACAAACTGAGGGTTCCTGGAGAGGAGGTTAGTGGGGGGATGGGGTAACTGGGTGATGGGCATTAAGGAGAGCATGTGATATAATGAGCACTGGGTGCTATATGCAACTGATGAATCACTAAACTCTACCTCTGAAACTAATAATACATTATATGTTAATTGATTTTAAATTAAAAAACAAGAGAGCAGGTATATAAAAGGAAAGAATCAACCATTCTTGTTTTATATATACCTCATTTTATTGCACTTCACTTTATTGTGCTTTGTAGATATTATGCTTTTGTTGTTGTTTGTTTTACAAATTAAAGGTTTGTGACAATCCTGCATTAAGCCAGTCCATTGACACAAGTTTTCCAACAACATTTGTTCACTTCATGTCTCTGTGTCACATTTTGGTAATTCTCACAATATTTTAAACTTTTTCATTATTTTTTAAAAGTGGGCTCCATGCCCAGCATGGAGTTCAGCATGGGGCTTGAACTCATGACCCTGAGATCAAGACCTGAGCTGAGATCAAAAGTAGGATGCTTAACCAACTGAGCTACCCAGGAGCCCCTGGACTTTTTCATTATTACTCTTATTATTATATTTGTTATGGTGATTTGTGATCAGTGATCTTTGATGTTACTACTTGTAATTGTTTTTGGGTGCCACCAACTGTGGCCATATAAGATAGTGAACTTAATGGATAAATGTATGTGTTCTGACTGCTTTACCAGCCAGCCTTCCCTGTTTCTCTCCTAGTCCTTAAATCTGTCTATTCTGTGAGACAGGATTATTGAGATTAGACTAATTAATAATCCTATGATGGCACTCTAGTTGCTTAAGTGAGAGAAAGAGTCACACATCTCTTTTTAAATCAAAAGTTAGAAATGATTAAGCTTAGTGACGAAGGCATGTCCAAAACTGAAATAAACCAAAAGTTAGTACACTCCTGTGCCAGTTAGCCAAGTTGTTGATGCAAAGGGAAAGTTCTTGAAGAAGATTAGAAGTGTACTACAGTAAACACACTAATGATAAGAAGATGAAACAGCCTTACTGCTAATACAGAGAATGTTTTCGGGGTCTAGATAGAAAATCAAACCATCCACAACATCCCCTTAAGTGAGGTCTGATTCAGAGCAAGGCTCTAACCCTCTTCAATTCTATGAAGACTGAGAGGAGAGAGGAAACTGCAGAAGAAAAGTTTGAAGCTAGAGAGATTGGTTCATGTTTAAGAAAAGAAACCAGGGATCCCTGGGTGGCACAGCGGTTTGGCGCCTGCCTTTGGCCCAGGGCGCGATCCTGGAGACCCGGGATCGAATCCCACATCGGGCTCCCTGCATGGAGCCTGCTTCTCCCTCTGCCTGTGTCTCTGCCTGTCTCTCTCTCTCTCTCTCTCTCTCTCTCTCTCTGTGTGTGTGACTATCATAAATAAACAAACAAAAAAAAAAGAGAAAGGAAAAGAAAAGAAAAAAAAGAAAAGAAACCATTTCTGGGCAGCCTGGCTGGCTCAGCGGTTTAGCGCCCCCTTCAGCCCAGGGCCTGATCCTGGAGACCTGGGATGGAGTCCTATGTCGGGTTCCCTGCGTGGAGCCTGCTTCTCCCTCTACCTGTGTCTCTGCCATTCTCTCTCTCTCTCTCTCTCTCTCTCTCTCTCTCTGTGTGTGTGTGTGTATGTGTGTCTTTCATGAATGAATAAATAAATCTTAAAAAAGAAAACATTGCTATACATAAAAGTGCAAAGTGAGCAAGTTATCTAGATGATCTAATTTAATTAATTAATGAAGGTGGCTAAACTAAACAACAGATTTTCAATGTATATGAAAATTCTACTAGAAGAAGATGACATCTAGAACTTTCATAACTAGAGAGAAGTCAACGCCTGTCTTCAAAACTTCAAAGGACAAACTGACTCTTGTTAGAGATTAATGCAGCTAGGTGCTAATTTACCATTCCAAAAACCCATGGGCCCTTGAGAATTAACGGTAACTCTGTTCTGCCTGTGATCTACCAATGAAGCCGAGATGATAGCGAATCTACATACCACATAATTTACTGAATATTTTAAGCCCACCCATTTTGAAGCTTGCTGTTATGTGATTGTCCATCTATTGATAATTACAGAAACTAGATAATGAGGCCATTAGTTCATTATACAGTTCCGTATAGATGTTTTCAAATTTTCATATTAAGAATCATAAAAATGAAATGGTCGTAATTCAACAATGGAACTTGGACACTCAGTGCATAACTGACTTTGTCAGTTTTATAGATGTTTGGACTTCATGAACCATCTTAAACTAGTGCCAAAACAAGTAGTAGAAACTTACTTGTGTAAAAAAGGATGAGAAAGGCAACATTTAGGACCACATATACTACTACATGCAGCACAGACACATACTAAGCAGGAGAGCAAAAGCTGGCTACAGAAGACTGAACAAAATGTTCAAAGTCCTTGAAATAAATGAGCCCTTGGTAAATAGAATTTCTTCCCCTGCAGTAAGGTAACAGAAAGACCTCCTGTCTTTTCAACATTCAGTGACTAATCACATAAAGTATCAGAGTTTTTCTAAGTGCTGGGGAAACAAGATGACAAAATAATCTCTGCCTGAAAACTGGAAGGAAGGAAAGAGACTACAACCACTTTAAGAGATGTACAGTAACTGCAAAGCACTGTAACAACTCAGGGATTAAAGCAATGAAGAATGGCCAGAAGAGTGAAAACTATTTTAAAGAAATATTTGAACTGTCTTAAAGAATCAGAAATTCACCAGAATGATATAGATGAGGAACTGTGTCTTAACTCCAAATTTAACTAAATATTTAAAATGTTTTTAAAGGGAGTAGGTAAAGTTTATAATTTTCCAACGCAAACGTAGTTTAAAAATATGTTCTCAAAAATATTGCCTGTACACAGTAAAAATTCAAGCAGTAGAGAAGACAAAAAAAGAGAAAGTTTGTTATGCTATACCCTATATACTAGTCCCAATTTCCAAAGATGACCACTTTAAACTATTTCTATATATATTTTTAGTTATTTTGACAGATTCTAAGTAACTCTAAAAATGTTACTGATATTTCTGCTTATTGACATACCAATCAGTTGATTTCCTACAGTAAAAGGTAAATTAGCTCACTTAAAATCCTACTAGCTTTATCGGCTACAGTCTTTTAAGTATTCTTTTCATCTTTGGTTAATGATGATAACATGCATCCTCATCTTATTACACTCACCCCTAAGTTAGTAAGTACTTTTCTCATTTCCTAAACAGTATAAGAACCTTAAAAAAGCTTAACTCTACTTACCACCACCCCTGATTTTTGTACTATTATTATATATTGTACTTCCATATATATGTCACATAAGACATTATTACCATTTTTTGAAGCCATCTATAACATTGCATTTATAAAAATATTTACCCTTTCTGATGCTCTTCCTTCCTTTGTGAATTTCTATGGTTCCATCTAATATAATTTTCCTTCTGTCTGAGGAACTTCCTTGTAAAACAAGTTGGCTGGAAATAATACATTTTTTTCTTTACTTATACTTCATTTTTGAAAGAGATTTTTACCAGGAATAGAATTCTAAGTTCAGTTATTTTCAGCATGTTAAAGATAACAATTTATTATATTCTAGCTTCATAGTCTCTGTTTAAAATTTAGCTGACATCTTAACAGTTTCTTCTTTGAAGATATCTTTTCTTCACCCTTTGGCTTCAGAGATTTCCTTTGTTTTCAAAAGTTAGACTGTGATGTCTGTAAGAATTTATCCTACTTGAGATTGCAGAGCTTCTTGCAACTGTAGTTTGCTATTTCATTTATATGGAAAATTCTACAGCAGGTTCTCTTAAACATTTTCTGTCTCATTTTCTCTCTCCTCTCCTTAAGATCTGCTTGTACATGTTGACCGTCACATGGTTTTCCACGTCTCCTGTGCTCTTTCCTAAATTGTCTATCCCCTTTTAAGTTTGTTATACAACAGTGTTTAACTGATACACCCCATCCCCAAATGCCAACATAAAGAGAATGTTATTATTCTAGGATGCTAATATCTATGCCAAGAGCCCTAGATCCCAGCAGATAAAGTTTTCAATTTCTTTAGGAATCAGTTTTCTTTACACACTGCCAGTCATTCTACACACTCCAGGGAAGAGCAAGGGTGGACTTTGTCAAATCTACCACCCATTTTTTTTCTCTATTCATCACTCCTGCTCTATCTACTTGTATGAACTTGGTAATCTTTACTAGAATTCTAGCAGGAAGAACAGTTCTTATATCCACAGCAGCATTGGCTGTCCAAATTCACAGTAGGGATTCCCCTCTACCCTTCACTTTGTTGGGAATGTGTTCTCTCTTGTATTTTTCTTTCTTTTCTTTTTTGCTAGTTTAATTTTTATTGGGAAATATATCACATGTAAAGAAGATGGTATGACGGGCACTAAGGGGGACACTTGACGGGATGAGCACTGGGTGTTAGTCTATATGTTGGCAAAATGAACACCAATAAAAAATAAATTTATAAAAAATAAAGAAGATGGTAAAAATATGTGCAGTTAAAGAATAATAAAATCAAATCCCATAAGCCTATTATTTAAGTAAAGGAATAGAAGATTACTAACAAGACCATATAAGCTCTTAAATGTATACTTCTCTCACCCCCAGGAAATAACCACTGACATGATTTTATCTTAATCATTCCCTTGCTTTTGATTTTGGTTTGTACTAATAATGTAAAAATCTCTAAATAATATATTGTTTAGTTTTATTTAAAAATGAGTAACAAGGATAAACCCAGCTATGCAAGAAAAGGACAATATAGCCATCATCAGATGAAAAAGTTTTTTTAAAAGTTGCTAAGATAGATCTTAAAAGTTTTCATCACAAGGAAAAATTTCTGTGATTATGTATGATGACAGACGTTAACTAGACTATTTGGTAATCATTTTGCAATGTATATAAATATCGAATCATTATGTTCTACACCAGAAACTAATAGAATGTTGTATGTCAATTATACCTTAATTAAAACATTTTTCAGCTTTATTGAGAGTTGATCAGCCCTGAGGAATGTAATGGACAAGATCAAAGTGAGTCATGGGAATCCCTAAGCTTTTGGAGTTGAGTTTTCTGGCAGGATTAAAATGAGAACTAGGGATTAGACATCTGGCATAAAGATAGTGAAAAAAAAAAAGTAGCCCGCTCTGTATTTCTTCCTCCAGGTGCACCATGCCTACCACAACTCTGCAGGTCAGGACAGGACAATTCTGTTGGGTGAAAGGACCGTTTTCTTGTCATTGATACAGGCTGTAAAACATGAGGGGGATAACTAGAAATGACATCCAGGAGGTGGGGTATTGGTGAAATAGATGAAGGAGATTCAGAGGTACAAAATTCCAGTTACAAAACAAACTACAGAGATAAAAAGTACAGCATAGGGAATATAGTCAATAACATTGCAATAAAATTGTATGAGGACAGATGATGACCAATGATGAGCACTGAATAATGTATAGAGTTGTTAATATATTATACACCTGAAACTAATATAGCACTGTACACCAAATATTCCTCAATTTTAAAAGATGTGAATAAAATAAATGATATCCACACTGCTCAGGATATACCTAGTACAGATTAAAAGTAGGATCAGGATCATTTGACCTTTGCCGTCAACTTAAAAAGATAATACAGTGAAAAAAATTAAAAATAATAATAAAATGACAGTGGGGATATTAGTGATGACAGCTCTCAATTCATCTCCAGGTCAGACCTTTCTCACAAATTCCTGACTCATAACCTTCTTGGCAATGCCACTTAGATTTCTAATGGATATCTAGAAATTCAATGTCAAAGATAAATTTCTAACCTCACCTGCCCACCTCCAGAATCTTCTTCAAATGCAGCATCTCCATTTCATTTGAAAGTAACCCCATCCTTCCAGGTGCTCCTACAAAAATTTGAACTCAATCCTTAACTTCTTTCTCTCTGGTCTGTGCTGGCCTTATCGAGAAGACAAAATTTGAATGATACCTTGAAGGAGGTGAGGATTTGGCCAGAAGTTATTTGAATAAAATTATAGTGACTGAAGAAACTGCTAGAACAGTACCTTAAGGTGGGAGCATGTGTACAACCATGGTGCATTCAAGGGACTGCAAAAAGGTCATAGTGACTAGCATGACATGAGCTGTTAAGTACTTTTGAGAATGTCAAAGAAGCAAAGGGGGAGACTGAGCCACTGTAGAGATACTAGCTTTTACCCTAAGTGAAATAGGAATTCTTTGGAAGCCTCAGGGCAGAGAAGTCACATGATCTGACTTAAATTTTAAAAGGACTACACATTATATAATTTATTTGCTTACTTTTTATTGTTTTCCTCTCCCTGGCAACAGAACATAAGCCCCATGACAACACACATATCTTTGTCTGCTTTGTTCACTGTTGCATATCAAGCACCTAGCAGAGTGATATATAGTAGGGGCTCAGTGCATAGTTGGTGAATAAAGGAATGAACACTTTCAGCTCTTAGATGACCCTGCTTCAGTGTGGACTGGCTGCTCTTCATGTGTCTATACACACAATATCTCAGGATACTCCTGGAGATTCCTTCTATTTTCCATATTTCCTTTCTTGGTTTACTCTTTTATTTAGATAAAGCGTGTGTAGAGAAGTACATTTTCAAGAACTTGCATATGTGAAAACAATTTTATCCTCCTTTTGATATGGTAGCTTTGTTATTCAATTCTGTGTTGGAAATTTTTTTTCAGCATTTTTCCTGTATGCTTACAATGCTTCTTTTTTTTAAAAAAATTTTTTTATTGGAGTTCAATTTGCCAACATATAGCATAACACCCAGTGCTCATAGTGTTCTGATATCCAAATCATTGGGATATAAGCAAATTATTTTTATTCCCGATCTTTTGTATGTGACTTTTTTTAATTTGGTAACTTATAGAATATGCGGGGTTTTTTTTCTTTTTTCTTTTTTTTGTCCCCAGTGTTTCAATATTTCAAAACTATGAGGCTTGTATATATATATATTTTTTATCCACTTTAATGGACCTACAGAACTTTTCACTCTGGCAATTCATGTGTTGCATATGGAAGAATTATTTTTTTAATAATAAATTTATTTTTTATTGGTGTTCAATTTGCCAACATACAGAATAACACCCAGTGCTCATCCCGTCAAGTGCCCATCTCAGTGCCCGCCACCCAGTCACTCCCAACCCCCGCCCACCTCCCCTTCCACCACCCCTAGTTCGTTACCCAGAGTTAGGAGTCTGCATCTGGAAGAATTCTTGAATTATTTTATTAATAATATCACCCATTGTTTTACTATTCTTTCCTAGAATCTCTATTATTCATATTTTCGACTTTCTAGATCAGTTTCTATTTTTCTTATTTTGTATTCCTAATTTTCTATCTGTTAGTTGTCTACTCATTTCCTAAAGACAACTTCAACATAATCTGCCAATCTTTTTATTTACTTGTTCATCTTGTTCATTTCTCCTGTGTTTTTAGTCTACATGAGTTTTCCATGTTCTCTGAATTTTTCTTTTTTATTTCATTCTGTTCTTGTTTCATGCCTGCAGTATCTTTTGCTAACTGACTATTAAAGTTTATTTCAAGTTGCTTCTTTCATTGGTTTGTTTGGGTTTTTATCTTTCATGTTGAAAGCTTTCCCAAGGTATCTGGTAGTCCTTGGAAATCTGCTTAGGATGAAAAGCGCAAGATTAAAATGCTGCTTGGAATGTGTAAACACACAGGTGGTATTTGTAGATTTGGAGTACTATTGTAAAGTTATTTGGGGTAGGAGGAGACTTTAGGGAAGGAAAAACTCCAATGTTAATATTATTAAATATTTTCTTGGCCTAGTCAAATTCCTAAGAGAATTTTTTATCTTTTAATCACCTTCCCAAAGGGTAAAAATCTGGCTCTCAGCTTTCTGGTAGTAGAGCATCCAGCATTGATTATTAATAAGGTCAGTTAATCTTTCCTTTTTTGTAGATGTTAGTCATTCCCTCCATGTAAAAGACCTCTTTTCTATACTCTCCCAAGAACAGAAAAGCAGACTTCTGCCAGGATATGTGGTCAAGGGTAGGTACCTACCAGTGTTTAGTGGGTGAGGAATCCTTCTAGAACTGAAACATGAATTATCAGAGTTAAAGTCTCCACTGAAAGTCCAGAAAAGTGGATAAAATTATGTCCACACTAAGACTCTTTTTTTTTTTTTTTTTTTATTTATGATAGTCACACAGAGAGAGAGAGAGGCAGAGACACAGGCAGAGGGAGAAGCAGGCTCCATGCACTGGGAGCCCGACGTGGGATTCCATCCCGGGTCTCCAGGATCGCGCCCTGGGTCAAAGGTAGGCGCCAAACTGCTGCGCCACCCAGGGATCCCCACACTAAGACTCTTTTTTTTTTTTTTTTTTTTTTTTTTTTCACACTAAGACTCTTAAACAGTTTGCACTTAGGCTTCTTGATTTCAGACCTTGGACCATCTCTTGTTTCAGAGGTACCTGATGTTGCTTTCCTGGACCTTTTGAGAACTCTGCAGTGTACCTTGAACTTTTTCTCAGTTATCCTCATGAGTAACATGTTTTTTGGTCTGCTAAATGACTTATTATTTGTATATCTGCTTTTAAACATAGCAAAATTTGTTGTGATGCTCTCCTTTCTTGCAGGGTGTAGGGAAAAGAGATTGGATTAATCATGATCTTCAACTGCCATCTTTAACCACAAACAGATATTAAAGCTTTTAAATTGTAATTGTAACCTTTAGGTATTTTGAATTAAAGGCATATTTTTTAAAAAGGCATATATTTTAAAATTTTAGATATAAATTCTAAGAAAGTGCTGTGAAAAAATACTGAAATACATAGTATAGAATATTAGAGATAATTTAGTCACATACACTATAAAATGTTTATATAAACCTCTTTTTTCACATTATTTTTTTCTGACATTCTTAGCATTCAGTGCTAGAGCAAGTTCTGTAGTCTAAATAGAAAATGGCTTACCTTGACATTTTCCTACTATAATATCACTTAGAATACATTTCAGAGTTAAGAACGAATCATTCAAGAGTGATAAATATACTGATCCTCATTTAAAGTATTCTGGCAGAAGTCACGTAAGTGTCTAAACTCATTTCATTCAACTAAAAAAATAATAGAGCTTTCAATAATCTATTCTTTGCTTTTGTAAAGACTTTTCTTATTTTGGAGTTATTCATTTGAATTTGAAATGTAATTGTGGAATCATATAATTGATAAAAAAATTTCTGAATCTACTAATGAGTGTGAAGATAAAACAAAAAATTAGTTAGAACCTTAAGTGTATATTTTATTTTTATTTTAAGTGTATATTTTAAACTTTAAATGTTTACTCGCATAGGATAGTCATATTTGTAGTTGCTTAGTATATAACCCACTGCTACAGCAGCAAAATTTATTTGAAAAATTTAAACACTGCTTTTAAATTATACACCTTCTAAAAATGAAGCACACAATAGTAAGTTGTAAAGAATATTCAATATTGCTACAGTAAAGGCAAATAACACTTTTTATGGTTAAAAAGTATTAAATTGAAAAAAATTTAAAATAAATAAAAATGAATTATTAAATTAGATTTTTTGCCAAGTGGTATAAATCATTTAATTCAAATTGAATTTATCCTCAATAATAGTATTTGGTTTCTTTGTATAAAATAGTAAATCACCTTTATTTTAGTGATATTGCCTTTTAAAAATGAAAAGACCAACAACATCCTCTTGAACTTGGCCACAGCACCTTCTTTCAAGATACACCTATGAAGGCAAGGGAAACAAATGCAAATATGAACTATTGGGACTTAAGATAAAAAGCTTCTGCACAGCAAAAACAACAGTCAACAAAACTAAAAGACAACCTACAGAATGGGAGAAGATATTTGCAATCAACATATCAGATAAAGGGTTAGTATCCAAGATCTGTAAAGAATTTATCAAACTCAACACCCGAGAAACAGACAATCCAGTCATGAAATGGACAGAAGACATGAACTGATATTTCTCCAAAAAAGACCTACACGTGGCCAATAAGCACATGAAAAAATGCTCCACATCACTTGCCATCAGGGAAATACAAATCAAAATCACAATGAGATACCACTTCACACCAGTGAGAGTGGCTAAAATTAACAAGACAGAACAAATGTTGGAGAGGACATGGAGAAAGGGGAACTCTTTTGCACTGTTGGTGGGAATACAACCTGGCACAGCCACTCTGGAAAACAGTGTGGAGGTTCCTCAAGAAGTTAAAAATTAGAGCTACCCTTGACCCAGCAATTGCACTACTGGGTATTTACCCCAAAGATACTGATGTAGTGGAATGCTGGGACACCTACACCCCAATGTTCACAGCAGCAATGTCCACAATAGCCAAACTGTGGAAGGAGCTACAGCCATCTGCCCTTTGACAGATGAATGGATAAAGAAGATGTGGAATATATATATATACAATGGAATATTAGCCATCAGAAAAGACGAATACCTCACCATTTGCTTCAACATGGATGGAACTAGAGGGTATTATGCTGAATGAAATAAGTCAGTCAGAGAAGGACAATCATCATATGGTTTTACTCATATGTGGAATATAAGAAATAGTAAAAGGGATTATAAGGGAAAGGAGGGGAATTGAGTAGGAAAAATTAGAGAGGGTGATAAACCATGAGAAACTCCTAACTCTTGGAAACAAAGTGTTACAGAAGGGGAGATGTGTGAGGGGTTGGGGTAATTAGGTGACAGGCACTTGATGGGATGAGCACTGGGTGTTATACTATATGTTGACAAATTGAATTTAAGTAATTAATTAATTAGTAAAGAAATTTAGTTTTTAAAAAATGAAAAGGCCAAAGTGTTTCTCTGACAACAAATACAATTTCTATCACTGCCTGAAGGGTTTCCTATTTCTGCAACTACTGTTAAATTATAGTATAATTAAATACTGCCTTTACTGAAACCTAAAATTGGTTTTGGAGATTATTTTATTTTCTTATAAATAGCTAGAATTCACAGAAAGACATAATTATAGGCAATTTATCTCTCAAATCAGTAGTAAAAATATTTCTCATAGACTGAAGCAACAAAATATTTAATTTTTCTCAAAGTAGAATATGTAATAGAATATAGTAGAGGCAGGCTCTGAAGTCATTAATTCAACAAATATTTATTGAGCACTTGTGAAGTTCTTGCCAGATACAATGGCGAGCAAAAGTCTTCTAACCTCATAGCATTTCTAGTCTGTAGGGTGATGGCCTGTGTACTGTAATGCTTTATTGTATTGGGGGTTTTGTTGTTTAATTTAATTTGGAATGCCTTTTGACAGTGGATTTTGCTCTTAGATTTGGCTACAACACCTGCTGCTCCATTTACATCATACACCAAGGTTTCACATATTCATATTCTCTGCCTAACTCCCCCTGACATTAGGTTTTGTGTTCTCTGATCAAGTGAGTCATACCAACCTGGGTTTAAAACCCAACTCTGCTATGCACAGTGTGACTCTGGGTAAGCCAGTTTACTAGTCTGAACCTCAGTTGTCTCTTACGTAAAATAAGAATAATATCACCTACTTCATAGAGTCATTATACATAAAAATAATATCTAAGGGGCACCTGCATGGTTCAGTCAGTTAAGCATTTGCCTTTGGCTCAGATCATGATCCTGGGACGAAGCCCCACATTGGGCTCCCTGTTCAGTGGGAATTTTGCTCCTGTCTCACTATCTCCATCTCTGTCTCAAATAAATAAATATGTTTAAAAATAAAAAATATATATCTAAAATATTTAGCACAGTGGCACACAGGCCAGTTAGTATACTTATAGGTAATATATTCCTAGTTTAAAATGAGCAGAAGCAGTATGTCTTCTTTTAAAATTAATATGAGGCTTTTAAAATAATTTATGAGTAATATCTAAACATAAGGCCTTATTTCTTATTGCATTTCCCAATTATAGGTAAAAGCACAATATTGCCTAAAACATTTGGCAATGATCTAGAAAGATTTGGGAGGAATATTAGGCACTTGACATAATACATTGATATATATGATATTTATACCTATTAGCTGAATTTATTTTATACAGAATAACTCAGTAAATGTAACCCATGCTCCCTAAGACAATTTATTAGGCTATAAAACATTTTTTTCCCAACTAATCATGACTAAAGCAAATGAAAGTACTTACGTAGTGTCTGGTTTATAGTGAATTTTGTCTAAGAGGTTTACAAAAATGATTTTATTTCACACTGACATCATTCTTTTGAAATAGGGAAGAAAGAACTTCAAACGTAATCTCATATGAAACAAATCACAAGTTACAGAGAACCTAAATCACTTTACATATGCTTGAAAATTAATTAGTACATGATCTCTACCATCATCCCATGCATTAGACTATTCTGTCTCCCTCAAAGGCATGAAAAATAACTTTGATTTTGGGATGCAGGGATGAAATTATAACTGAACACTGATTAATAAATTAATTTACCAGATAAGTATCTATTGAAATTTTACTATGCACTAAGCATATCTTAAGACATTTGAAATATAAGAGTCAACAACGTAGGTCCCTGCTCTTGTAGAGCTTATAATTTTATAGTAAAGAAGGATAAAGTAACCAAGTATATTCATTCATGAGCAGGTTAATTTGAGATGGTGAAAAGAACTATGAAGAAAATAAAACATAGTGGTATAATAAAAAATGGCTGGCAAAGAAATAATGTCAGCAATATGGTAGAGTAAGCCCTGGACCTTCCTCCTCCCACAAGCAACTCATGGGCACATTTTCTCTGTGATAAATCCAGAAACTAACTGAAATTTTCCTGTACTGTAGGCAAATACAAGCCAGAATCAAGCCAGTAGGAAGATTCAGGAAATGCTGTGTTCAGAGTTGCTGTCCCTGGTGCAGTACTAGGAAGAGATTCCCTAGATCTGAGCTTCTAAAGGAGGGAAAATGTTGGAGGAGGGGCAAGATGCGGAAGACTGGGTCCCCGAGTCACCTGTCCCCACCAAATTACCTAGATAACCTTGAAATCATCCTGAAAATCTACAAATGCGGCCTGAGCTTTAAAGAGAGACCAGCTGGAACGCTACAGTGAGAAGAGTTCGTGCTTCTATCAAGGTAGGAAGGAAGACGGGGAAAAAGAAATAAAGAAACAAAGGCCTCCAAGGGGGAGGGGCCCGCGAGGAGCCGGGGCGAGTGTCCCCAGGACAGGAGAGCCCCGTCCCGGAGACGCAGGAGCTGCACCGACCTTCCCGGGGGAAAGGGGCTCGCAGGGAGGTGGAGCAGGACCCCAGGAGGGCGGGGATGCCCTTGGGCTCCCCGGGACAGTAACAGACACCTGCGCCCCGGGAGAGCGCCCCGAGCTCCCTAAGGGCTGCAGCGCGCACGGCGGGACCCGGTGGGACCCGGAGCAGCTGAAGGGGCTCGGGCGGCGGCTCCGCGGAGGGGGCAGCGGGGGGGGAGAAGCTCGGGGGGTTCGGGGGCGGCTGCGCGGAGGGGGCTGCGCCACCGGGAACGCGAATCCAACAGGGCAGGCCCCGGAGCCCAGGGCGCCGGGGACACAGCCCAGGATCCGGGCTTCCCCCCGGACAGGCAGAGGCCGGGAGGGCCCAGGACAGCGAGGACGCTCCTGCCCCAGCTGAGCACATCAGCGGCCCCGCCCCAGAGCCTCCAGGCCCTGCAGACGGAGAGCTCCGGAGTTCCTGCGGGGGCTGACTCCAGGGCTCCAGAGCTGGCCCAGCCACTGTGGTTGTTCCTCCTGGGGCCTCACGGGGTAAACAACCCCCACTGAGCCCTGCACCAGGCAGGGGCACAGCAGCTCCCCCAAGTGCTAACACCTGAAAATCAGCACAGCAGGCCCCTCCCTCAGAAGACGAGCTAGACGGACAAGTTCCAGGGGAAGCCAAGGGACTTAAAGTATACAGAATCAGAAGATACTCCCCGGTGGGTTTTTGTTGTTGTTGTTGTTTTTGTTTTGTTTTTTCTTTGTTTGTTTGTTTTGCTTTTTGATTTGTTTCCTTCCCCCACCCTTTTTTCCTTTCTTTCTTTTTCTTCCACTTTTTCTTTTTTTCTTCCTTTTTTCTTGTTTCTTTTTCTCTCTTCCTTATTCTCTCCTCTCTTTTTCTCCTTTTCCCAATACAACTGGCTTTTGGCCACTCTGCACTGAGCAAAATGACTAGAAGGAAAACCTCACCTCAAAGGAAAGAATCAGAAACAGTCCTCTCTCCCACAGAGTTACAAAATCTGGATTACAATTCATTGTCAGAAAGCCAATTCAGAAGCACTATTACACAGCTACTGGTGACTCTAGAAAAAAGCATAAAGGACTCAAGAGACTTCATGACTGCAGAATTTAGAGCTAATCAGGCAGAAATTAAAAATCAATTGAATGAGATGCAATCCAAACTAGAAGTCCTAACAACGAGGGTTAACGAGGTGGAAGAACGAGTGAGTGAAATAGAAGACAAGTGGATGGCAAAGAGGGAAACTGAGGAAAAAAGAGACAAACAATTAAAAGATCATGAAGACAGATTAAGGGAAATAAATGACAGCCTGAGGAAGAAAAACCTACGTTTAATTGGGGTTCCCGAGGGCGCCGAAAGGGACAGAGGGCCAGAATATGTATTTGAACAAATCCTAGCTGAAAACTTTCCTAATCTGGGAAGGGAAACAGGCATTCAGATCCAGGAAATAGAGAGATCCCCCCCCCCTAAAATCAATAAAAACCTTTCAACACCTCGACATTTAATAGTTAAGCTTGCAAATTCCAAAGATAAAGAGATGATCCTTAAAGCAGCAAGAGACAAGAAATCCCTGAATTTTATGGGGAGGAGTATTAGGGTAACAGCAGACCTCTCCACAGAGCCCTGGCAGGCCAGAAAGGGCTGGAAGGATATATTCAGGGTCCTAAATGAGGAGAACATGCAACCAAGAATACTTTATCCAGCAAGGCTCTCATTCAAAATGGAAGGAGAGATAAAGAGCTTCCAAGACAGGCAGGAACTGAAAGAATATGTGACCTCCAAACCACCTCTGCAAGACATTTTAAGGGGGACTCTTAAAATCCCCCTTTAAGAAGAAGTTCAGTGGAACAATCCACAAAAACAAGGACTGAATAGATATCATGGTGACACTAAACTCATATCTGTCAATAGTAACTCTGAATGTGAACGGGCTTAATGACCCCATCAAAAGGCGCAGGGTTTCAGACTGGATAAAAAAGCAGGACCCATCTATTTGCTGTCTACAAGAGACTCATTTTAGACAGAAGGACACCTACAGCCTGAAAATAAAAGGTTGGAGAACCATTTACCATTCGAATGGTCCTCAAAAGAAAGCAGGGGTACCCATCCTTATATCAGGTAAACTAAAATTTACCCCGAAGACTGTAGTGAGGGATGAAGAGGGACACTATCTCATACTTAAAGGATCTATTCAACAAGAGGACTTAACAGTCCTCAATATATATGCCCCGAATGTGGGAGCTGCCAAATATTTAAACCAATTAATAACCAAAGTGAAGAAATACTTAGATAATAATACACTTATACTTGGTGACTTCAATGTAGCTCTTTCTACCCTCGATAGGTCTTCTAAGCTAAACATCTCCAAAGAAAAGAGAGCTTTAAATGATACGCTGGACCAGATGGATTTCACAGATATCTACAGAACTTTACATCCAAAGTCAACTGAATACACATTCTTCTCAAGCGCACATGGAACTTTCTCCAGAATAGACCACATACTGGGTCACAAATCAGTTCTGAACCGATACCAGAAGATTGGGATCGTCCCCTGCATATTCTCAGACCATAATGCCTTGAAATTAGAACTAAATCACAACAAGAAGTTTGGAAGGACCTCAAACACGTGGAGGTTAAGGACCATCCTGCTAAAAGATTAAAGGGTCAACCAGGAAATTAAGGAAGAATTAAAAAGATTCATGGAAACTAATGAGAATGAAGGTACAACCATTCAAAATCTTTGGGATGCAGCAAAAGCAGTCCTAAGGGGGGAATACATCGCAATACAAGCATCCATTCAAAAACTGGAAAGAACTCAAATACAAAAGCCAACCTTACACATAAAGGAGCTAGAGAAAAAACAGCAGATGGACCCCATGCCCAGCAGAAGAAGAGAGTTAATTAAAATTTGAGCAGAACTCAACGAAATTGAGACCAGAAGAACTGTGGAACAGATCAACAGAACCAGGAGCTGGTTCTTTGAAAGAATTAATAAGATAGATAAACCATTAGCCAGCCTTATTAAAAAGAAGAGAGAAGACTCAAATTAATAAAATCATTAATGAGAAAGGAGAGATCACTACCAACACCAAAGAAATACAAACGATTTTAAAAACATATTATGAACAGCTATACGCCAATAAATTAGGCAATCTAGGAGAAATGGACGCATTCCTGGAAAGCCACAAACTACCAAAACTGGAACAGGAAGAAATAGAAAACCTGAACAGGCCAATAACCAGGGAGGAAATTGAAGCAGTCATCAAAAACCTCCCAAGACCCAAGAGTCCAGGGCCAGATGGCTTCCCAGGGGAATTTTATCAAACGTTTAAAGAAGAAACCATACCTATTCTCCTAAAGCTGTTTGGAAAGATAGAAAGAGATGGAGTACTTCCAAATTCGTTCTATGAGGCCAGCATCACCTGAATTCCAAAACCAGACAAAGACCCCACCAAAAAGGAGAATTACAGACCAATAAACCTGATGAACATGGATGCAAAAATTCTCAACAAGATACTAGCCATAGCCAATAGGATCCAACAACACATTAAGAAGATTATTCACCATGACCAAGTAGGATTTATCCCCGGGACACAAGGCTGGTTCAACACTCGTAAAACAATCAATGTGATTCATCAAATCAGCAAGAGAAAAACCAAGAACCATATGATCCTCTCATTAGATGCAGAGAAAGCATTTGACAAAATACAGCATCCATTCCTGATCAAAACTCTTCAGAGTGTAGGGATAGAGGGAACTTTCCTCAACATCTTAAAAGCCATCTACGAAAAGCCCACAGCAAATACCATTCTCAATGGGGAAGCACTGGGAGCCTTTCCCCTAAGATCAGGAACAAGACAGGGTTGTCCACTCTCACCACTGCTATTCAACATAGTACTGGAAGTCCTAGCCTCAGCAATCAGACAACAAAAAGACATTAAAGGCATTCAAATTGGCAAAGAAGAAGTCAAACTCTCCCTCTTCGCCGATGACTGATACTCTACGTAGAAAACCCAAAAGCCTCCACCCCAAGATTGCTAGAACTCATACAGCAATTTGGTAGTGTGGCAGGATACAAAATCAATGCCCAGAAATCAATGGCATTTCTATACACTAACAATGAGACTGAAGAAAGAGAAATTAAGGAGTCAATCCCATTTACAATTGCACCCAAAAGCATAAGATACCTAGGAAGAAACCTAACCGAAGAGGTAAAGGATGTATACCCTAAAAATTATAGAATGCTTCTGAAAGAAATTGAGGAAGACACAAAGAGATGGAAAAATATTCCATGCTCATGGATTGGCAGAATTAATATTGTGAAAATGTCAATGTTACCCAGGGCAATATACACGTTTAATCCAATCCCTATCAAAATGCCATGGACTTTCTTCAGAGAGTTAGAACAAATTATTTTAAGATTTGTGTGCAATCAGAAAAGACCCTAAATAGCCAGGGGAATTTTAAAAAAGAAAACCATATCTGGGGGCATCACAATGCCAGATTTCGGGTTGTACTACAAAGCTGTGGTCATCAAGACAGTGTGGTACTGGCACAAAAACAGACACATAGATCAGTGGAACAGAATAGAGAACCCAGAAGTGGACCCTGAACTTTATGGTCAACTAATATTCAATAAAGGAGGAAAGACTATCCATTGGAAGAAAGACAGTCTCTTCAATAAATGGTGCTGGGAAAATTGGACATCCACATGCAGAAGAATGAAACTAGACCACTCTCTTGCACCAGACACAAAGATAAACTCAAAATGGATGAAAGATCTAAATGTGAGACAAGATTCCATCAAAATCCTAGAGGAGAACACAGGCAACACCCTTTTTGAACTCCGCCACAGTAACTTCTTGCAAGATACATCCACGAAGGCAAAAGAAACAAAAGCAAAAATGAACTATTGGGATTTCATCAAGATAAGAAGCTTTTGCACAGCAAAGGATACAGTCAACAAAACTAAAAGACAACCTACAGAATGGGAGAAGATATTTTCAAATGACCTATCAGAAAAAGGGCTAGTTTCCAAGATCTATAAAGAACTTATTAAACTCAACAGCAAAGAAACAAACAATCCAATCATGAAATGGGCAAAAGACATGAAGAGAAATCTCACAGAGGAAGACATAGACATGGCCAACATGCACATGAGAAAATGCTCTGCATCACTTGCCATCAGGGAAATACAAATCAAAACCACAATGAGATACCACCTCACACCAGTGAGAATGGGGAAAATTAACAAGGCAGGAAACCACAAGTGTTGGAGAGGATGCGGAGAAAAGGGAACCCTCTTACACTGTTGGTGGGAATGTGAACTGGTGCAGCCACTCTGGAAAACTGTGTGGAGGTTCCTCAAAGAGTTAAAAATAGATCTGCCCTACGACCCCGCAATTGCACTGTTGGGGATTTACCCCAAAGATACAGATGCAATGAAACGCCGGGACACCTGCACCCCAATGTTTATAGCAGCAATGGCCACAATAGCTAAACTGTGGAAGGAGCCTCGGTGTCCATCGAAAGATGCGTGGATAAAGAAGATTTGGTTTATTTATACAATGGAATATTCCTCAGCCATTAGAAATGACAAGTACCCACAATTTGCTTCAACGTGGATGGAACTGGAGGGTATTAGGCTGAGTGAAATAAGTCAATCGGAGAAGGACAAACATTATATGTTCTCATTCATTTGGGGAATATAAATAATAGTGAAAGGGAATTTAAGGGAAGGGAGAAGAAATGTGTGGGAAATATCAGAAAGGGAGACAGAACATAAAGACTCCTAACTCAGGGAAATGAACTAGGGGTGTAGAAGGGGAGGAGGGCAGGGGGTGGGAGTGAATGGGTGACGGGCGCTGGGGGTTATTCTGTATGTTGCTAAATTGAACACCAATAAAATATAAATTTTAAAAAAAAGGAGGGAAAATGTTGGTTCATATATTCAGTACTACAACTTTACTGAGGGGGCTCCCCAAATGGCTTGCTTCTCTCTTTTAAAAATCAGAGAGTCAAAGACAATAAAGAATCAAGCAAAGATGCTCCAAAGAAAGGAACAAGATACTTCTCGAGAAATTGACCCTAGTGCAATGAAATTATATGATTTACCTGGCAGAAAATTTAAAATTCCTGTGATAAAGATGTTCACTTTAAAGCATGCAGTTTTGCTTTCAATTTCATGTGTCTTGGTTCTGAATTAGACTTGCAGATGTGTACATAGTTCAAATTTATGTATTGCACATAATCATGCTATTAAGCATTGATATTATATTGTATCATGTAATTAATATAAGCCATGTCCGGGGGGTGCAGGGAAGGTGTTCACTAAGGTCATGAGAACAATACATGGCCTAAGTGAGAATTTCCACAGAAATAGAAAACATTAAAAAGTATTAAATCATGGAGCTGAATAGTAAAATTATGAAACTGAAAAATTCACTAGAGGGCTTCCACATCAGAGTACATCAAGCAGAACAAAAGAAACTGAAATCTCAAAGATGGGCAATTGGAAATATTCACTAGCTAAAACAAAAAAAGAATGAAAAAACTAAAGTATAAGACACTTATAAGACACCATCATGTATATTAGTTTGGACACTGGAACTTTTAAGAAGGATGAGAGAGAGAAAGAACCAGAAAGCTTATTCAAAGAAATAATGATTGAAAACTTCCTAAATGTGGGGAGGAAAATGGATATCTAGATCCAAGAATCTCAAAAGACACCAAATAATAACATCAAATAAATCCACGCCAAGATATTATAATCAAACTATCAAATGACAAAGAGAAATGTTTGAAAGCAGCTAGAGAAAAAAAGATTTGATCCCTATAAGGGAACCCTGTCTCCATAAGACTCTCATTGGATTTTTTTCAGCAGAAACCTTCCAGGCCAGAAGGGAGAGGGATGATATTTTCAAAGTAGTAAATGAAAAAAACTGCTAAATGAGAATGCTATAGCCAGCAAAATTGTCCTTCAAAAGTGAAGGAGAGACATAAAGATTTTCCCAGACAGACAAAAGCTGAGGGCATTTATCACCAGTAGAACTATTTTATAAGAAATGCTAAAGGGAGTTCAAATTGAAAAAAAAAGTACAATAAACATAAGATAGCATGAGAGAGTATGAAACTCATTGATACAGGTGAAATGTACAGACAAGTATAGAATCCCATATTACTATAATGGTAGTAGGTAAATCACTTTTAATTCTACTACAATAGAAGTCAAAAGTATTAAAATAATCAAAATAAAAATATATTAAGATATACAATATGAAAAGATGTAAATTGTGATAAAGTAGGGGGGATTAAAGTAGTTTTTTTAATGTAAGTGAACTTGTGCCCAGCTTAAAAAGTTACAACTATAAAATATTTTATGTAAGCCCCAAGATAACCACACACATGAAAAAAACACAAGTTACACAAAATAAAAAGGTATCAAAGTATAACAATGCCAAAAATCAACAAAACTGAAGATAGAAAGAGAGGAAAAGACAGAAAAGGAACTACAAGAGTAATAGGAAACAATGAACAAGAAGGCAACAGTAAATCCCTTTTTATCAATAATTAAATGTAAATGGATTAGAATTCCTTTTTTTTTTTCTTTTTTTTTTTAAATTTTTATTTATTTATGATAGTCACAGAAAGAGAGAGAGGCAGAGACACAGGCAGAGGGAGAAGCAGGCTCCATGCACCAGGAGCCTGATGTGGGATTCGATCCCGGGTCTCCAGGATCGTGCCCTGGGCCAAAGGCAGGCGCCAAACCGCTGCGCCACCCAGGGATCCCCTGGATTAGAATTCCTAATCAAAAGACATGGAGTGGCTGAAAGGAACAAATATTGTTAAAATGTCTATGCTACCCAACGCAGTCTACACATTCAGTGCAAGCCGTATCAAAATACCATCAACATTTTTCACAGAGCAGAACAAATAATCCTAAAATTTGTATGGAACCAGAAAAGAACCTGAGTAGTCAAAGTAATATTCAAAAAGAAAACTAATGCTGGACATATCACAATTCTGGACTTCAAGCTGTATTAAAAGCTGTAGTCATCAATATAGTATGGTACTGGCTCAAAAACACATAGATGAAACAGAATGTAGAACCTAGAAATAGACTCTCAACTCTATGGCAAATTAATCTTCAATAAAGCAGGAAGGAATATCCAATGGAAAAAAGATGGTCTCTTCAACAAATGGTGTTGGGAAAATTGGACAGCCACATGTAGAAGAATGAAACTGGACCACTTTCTTACACCATACACAAACTCAAAATGGATGAAAGACCTAACTGTGAGACAGGAATTCATCAAAATCCCAGAAGAGAACACAGACAACAACTTCTTTGACCTTGGCCCCAGCAACTTCTTGCTAGACACATCTTCAAAGGCAAGGGAAACAAAAGCAAAAATGAACTATTAGGACTCCATCAAGATAAAAAGTTTGTGCACAGCAAAGGAAACAATCAACAAAACTAAATGGCAACCTACAGAAAGGGAGAAGATATTTTCAAATGACATATCTGATAAAGGGCTAGTATCCAAGATCTATAAAGAACTTATCAAACTCAACACTCAAAAACAAATAATCCAGTTAAGAAATGGGCAGAAGACATGAACAGACAATTATTCCAAAGAAGACATTCAAATGGCCAACAGACACATGAAAAAATGCTGACCACACTCAGCATCAATGACATACAAATCAAAACAAAATGAACTACCACCTCACACCAGTGAGAATGACTAAAATTAACAACTCAGGAACAACAGATGTTGACAAGAATGCAGAGAAAGCGGAACCCTTTTACACTGCTTGTAGGAATGCAAACTGGAGCAGCCACTCTGGAAAACAATATTCAGGTTCCTCAAAAAGTTAAAAATAGAACGACCCTACAAGCCAGCAATTGCGCAATCAGGTATTTATCCAAAGGATACAAAAATAATGATTCTAAGGGGCACCTGTGCCCCACTGTTTATAGCAGCAATGTCCACAATAGCAAAATATGGAAAGAGCCCAGATGTTCATCGACAGAAAAATAGATAAAGAGGAAGTGGCATATATATACAATAGAATATTACTCAGCCAACTTGCCATTTGCAATGACATGGTTGGAACTAGAGGGTATTATGCTAAGCAAAATAAGTCAGAGAAAGACAAATACCATATGATTTCATTTATATGTGGAATTTAAGAAACAAAACAGATGAACATAGAGGAAGGGAAAGAAAAATAAAACAAGATGGAACTAGGGAGGCAAACCATAAGAGATGCTGAACTCTAGGAAACAAACTGGGTTTGCTGAACAGGAGGTAGGTGGGGGGTAAGAATAATGGGTGATCGGCATTAAGATAAACGAGTAGAACATCCAATAGAAGATCAATACAGAAACAAAAGACTTGAACAATACTATAAACTAAATGGACCTAACTGACATATACAGAAGATTCCACCAAATAGTAGCAGAATACACATTCTTCTCATGTGTATACGTATCCCTCTATAGACTAGATCGCAAGGCCAAAACGTCTTAACAAATTTAAGATTAAAATGGTATCAAGTATTTTTTGATCATAATAGAATGAAACTAGAAGTCAATAGAAGAAGGAAAACTGGAAAATCCACAAATATATGGAAATTAAACAACACACTCTTAAATAACCAGAGTCAGAGAAGAAATCAAAAAGGAAATTAGAAAATACCTCAAGACAAAAGAAAAGGAAAACACAATATATTCAAACTTATGTGATGCAGCACATTACATGCCAACAAACTAGGTAGCTTAGAAGAAATTGATAATTACTGGATACACGATCTGCCAACATTTCTCAAGAAGTAGAAAATCTGGACAGACCTATCACTACTATAGAGATTGGATCGGTAATAAAAAAACTTCTAAAGAAAAACCCAGGACAAGATGACTTCACTGGTAATTTCTACCAAACATTTAAAAAATTTTCTTTTTTAAACTCTTCCCCCAAATTCAAAAGAGCAGAACACTTCCAAAATCATTTTATGAGCTAGAATTACCCTGATAACAAAGCCAAAGAAAGCATCAGAAAAGAAAAATTAATCCTAATGTTCCTGGTGAACATATATGAACTAATTCTCTTTTTTAAAAGATTAATTTAGAGAGAGAAAGAGAGCACATGCCCATGGTGGGGAAGAGCAGAGGAAGAATGAGGGAGAGAATCTCAAGCAGACTCTCCACTGAGCATGGAGCCAGTCACAGGGCTTGATCTCATGATCCTGAGATCATGGCCTGAGCCAAAATCAAGCATCAAATGCTTAACTGACTGAGCCACCCAGGTACCCCTAAATGCAATAATTCTCATCAAAATACTAGCAAACTGAATCCCACAGTATATTTGAAGGATCATACACCATAACCAAGTGGGATTTATCCTGAGATTCAAGGAAGGTTCAACATATGAAAATCAATTAATACAGTATACCACATTAGAAAAATAAAGGATTAAAATCACATGGCCATCTCAATATATGCAGAAAAAGCATTTGACAAAATTCAATAATTTTTCATGGTAAAAACTCTCAACAAACTAGGAATAGAGAAAATTATCTCAACAAAATAAAGGACATACGTGAAAATCCCTTGAGTATCATCACATTCAACATTAAAAACCCGAAAGCTTTTCCTCTAAGATCAGGAAAAGTCAAGGATGCCCATTTTCATCTCTTCTATTTTTTTTTTTAATTTTATTTATTTATGATAGTCACAGCATCTCTTCTATTTAACATACTACTGCAAGTCCCAGCTACAATAGTTGGGCAAGAAAAAGAAAATCACCCAAATCAGAAAGGAAGAAGTAAAATTTTGTTTGCAAGTGAAATGATCTTATATGTAGTATACTATAAAGAGGCCACTAAAATATGTTAGAATTAATAAATGAATTCAGTAAAGTTACAGTATAAAAATAAATACACAATAAAACAGCTGTTTTCTGTATACTAGCAACAAACTATCTTAAAAATAAATTAGGAAAAAAAATAAATTAGGAAAATAATCCCATTTACAATAGAACCAAGAAGAATAAAAGACTTAAATATAAGAACTAAAACTTTAAAATTTCTAAAACAATCTATAGGGGGAATGCTTCATAACACGGATCTTGGCAATGATTTCCTGAATATGACATTGAACACAAAGGAAACAAAACCAAAAATGAACAAGGTGGGCTACATCAAACTAAAAGTGTCCATATAGAAAAAGAAACAACCAACAGATGAAAAAGATCATGTAGAATGGGGGAAAAATTGTAAATTACATATTCAATAATGGATTAATCTCCAAAATATATAAGGAACTTCTATAACTCAGAAAAAAAATCAATAATTCAAATAATGGGCTAAGGACTCAAATAGAGATTTCTCCAAAAAAAGATGGACAAATGGCCAACACATGTATTATAAGATATTCAAAACCACTAACCATTAGGAAAATGTAATCAAAACCACAATGGAATATCACCTCATACTGTCAGGATGGTTATTTAAAAAAGAAGAAGAAGAAGAATGTATTGGTAAGGATGTAAAAAAATTAGAACACTTGCACACTATTGGTATGGAACACAGTACCTAGGTTCCTCAAAAAATTAAAATGGAACTACAATATGATCTAATAATTCTACTTCTGGGTATTATCCAGAAGAATTGAAATCAGAATTTTGAAGCAATATTAGCATTCCATGTTCATTACAGTGCTGTTCACAATAGATAGGATGTGGAAATGACCTAAACGTCCATTGACAGGTGAAAATACAGAATTTGTAGTATGCACATGCACTGGAATATGATTCAGCCTTTATAAAAAAGGAAATTCTATCATATGTGACAACATGGATGAACTTGAGAATATTATACTAAGTGAAATAAGTCAATCACAAAGACAAATGACACATGATTCAACTTATATAAGGTATCTAAAATAGTCAAATTTATAGTCAAATTTATAGAATCAGAGTGGTGGCTTCCAGGGGTTAAAGGAGAAAGGGAAATGGAAGATAGTAATCAAGGGACATCAAGTTTCAGTTAAGATGAATAAATTCTAGAGATCTGCTGTACAACATTGTACCTACAATCAACAGTAATGTGTTATATACTAAAAACCTTGTTAAGAGAGTAGATTGCATGTTGTGTTATTTTCACAAAACAATTTTTTTTTCAGAGATTGGCTGGCTAGAGAAAATAAGCACGTGTAAGAAAGTCAAAGAAAGGACTCCCTGCAGAGCTCTTTGAGCTGAACAAGATCTGAAGGAGAAGAGCCAGCAAAGTGAATGTCTAGAAACAGAACATTCAAGGTAAATACCTAAAGATACAAAAAGATTTCAACATGTTTGAATATTTGAAAAAAAGAAAAAGATAAAAGACCAGTATGTCATTTTCACTGAATATCACCTGAATTATCCAGGATCATTGTGATCAAGAAGACTGATAGATAAGTCAGAGTGTTAAGTGGGAGCTGAATTGTGGAGAGCCTCCTGTTCTACAACAGTGTAAAGCTACTGAAATTATTTTCACAGAAAGAGCTACAGAATCTGATTTACATTTTAAAAGACTATTCTGGCAGCTATAAGAGAGAGATAATATGTGTGCAAGTGTGTGTAGGGATGTGGGTGGATAGGCAGGCAGCATCTACTAGGAGTGAAGCAGGGTGAGCTGTTAAGAGCTACTGCAGCAGACCAGATTATACTGTCATAAACAGCCTTTGTGCAAAAGGTGTGGAGAAGTAATGTAGTCAGGATATATTTTTGGATTTAGAACTCATAGAATAGGTAGATGGAGTACGTGATAAATTAGTGGCCACAAATTTCTTTTATCCCAGTATACATGTCCCCTTGCAAGGTGAATTTCTTTTCCTCCCATTTAGAAATGGAATATATTCACGTCCTTAAATCTGGGCTGATTTATGACTTGACTTAACCAATAAGATGGAGAGAAAGTAACTTTATGTAAAGTTCAAACTAGGCCTTAGACATTGCAGATACCAGTTTTGTTCACTTGAACTAATGCCATGAGATCCCACATAAAAAAGTATACTTAGCTTATAATTAAGTGAGGAGTCATATGGAAAAGAGATAAAGCACTACATATGACAGCCAGAATCGACTTCCAGACATGTAAATTAAGCCATGTTGGTCCTTGCAGTTCAGCCAACTTGTCAGCTGAATTCACCACATAAGTGAACTCAGATGAAACTAGCAAGAGAAACTCCCAAATATAATACTGAAAGTCTTAGTCATAGCAATCAGATAAGAAAAAGGAATAAAATATATCCAAATTGGTAAGGAAGACATAAAATTTTTACTATTTGTGGATGACATCACAAAATATAGAAAACCCTAAAAAACCCATCCTTCCCCCCAAAAAACGGTAACTGATAAATTCACTAAGATCGCAGGATACAAAATCATTATACAGAAATCCATTGCATTTCTATACATTAATAATGAAGCAGCAGAAAGAAAAATTAAGAAAACAATCTCATTTACAATTGCACCAAAAATAATAATATAACTAAGAATAACCTTAACCAAATAGGTGAAAGATCTGCACTCTCAAAATTGATGAAAGAGGGATCCCTGGGTGGCGCAGCGGTTTGGCGCCTGCCTTTGGCCCAGGGCGCGATCCTGGAGACCCGGGATCGAATCCCACATCGGGCCCCCTGTGCATGGAGCCTGCTTCTCCCTCTGCCTATGTCTCTGCCTCTCTCTATTTCTCTCTCTGTGACTATCATAAATAAAAAAAAATTGATGAAAGAAATGACACAAACAAATGGAAAGATATCCCATGATCATATATTGGAAGAATAAATGTTGCTAAAATGTCCTTACTACCAAAACCATTTACACATTGACTGCAGTCCCATCACAATACCAACATTTTTCACAGAACTAGAACAAACAATCCTAAAATTTGTATGGAACCATAAATGATGCTGAATAGCAAAAGCAATGTTGAAAAAGAAAAAGCTAGAGGTATCACAATCCCAGATTTCAAGATATACTAGAAGGCTGTAGTAATCAAAACAGTATGGTACTAGTACAGAAACATATCAATCAAAGGAATCAAATAGAAAGCCCAGAAATAAACTCACAATTATATGGTCAATTAATCTTCAACAGAAGAGGCAAGAATATGCAATGGGAAGGTCTCTTCAACAAATGGTTTTTGGAGCAACTGGACAGCTACATGCAAAAGAATAAACCTAGACCACTAACTTACACCATACACCAAAAAGAACTCAAAATAGATTAAGAACCTAAATGTGAGACATGAAACCATAAAAATCCTAGAAGAGTGCATAGGCAATACTTTCTCTGACATCAGCTGTAACATCTTTCTAGATATCTCTCCTGAAGCAAGGGAAATAAAAGCAAAAATAAAATAGCAGAACTATATCAAAATAAAAGACTTCCGCATAGCAGAGGAAACCACCAGAGAAACTAAAACACAAACGACTGAATAGGAGAAGATATTTGTAAATTATATATTAATAAGGAGTTGGTATCCAAATATATAAAAAACTTATATAACTCAACACCAAAAAACCCAAATAATCCAAATAAAAATGGGCAGAAGACATGGACAGCTATTTCTTCAAAGAAGACTGTACACAGATGGCCAACAAATACATGAAAAGATGCTCATCATCACTATTTAGTAGAGGAATATAAGTGAAAACCACAATGAGATATCAATCACATCTGTCAGAATAGCTAAAATCAAACAAAGAAACAAGCGTTAGCAAGGATATGATGAAAAAGAATCCTCCTGCACTGTTGGTGGGAATGCAAACTGGTGTAGCTGCTATGGAAAACAGTATGGAGGTTCCTCAAAACATTTAAAATAAAATTACCATATGATCCAGTAATTGCACTACTAAGTATTTTCCCAAAGAATACAAATACATTAATTCAAAATGATAATGCATCTCTACGTTTATTGAAGCATTTACAATAGCAAATTATGGAAGCAACCCAAGTGTTTATCAATAGATTAATGGATAAAGAAGAAGTGGTATATGTATATACAATGGAATTTTATTTAGTCATAAAAATGAATGAAATCTTGCCATTTGCAACAACATGGATGGATCTGGGAATATAATGCAAAATGAAATAAGCCAGTCAGAGAAAGACAAATACCACATGATTTCATTCATATGTGGAATTTAAGAACTGAAACAAACAAAGGGGGAAAAATAGACAAACCATAAAACAGACTTAACTACAGAGAGCAAATGGATGGTTACCAGAGGGGAGCTACATAAGAGGATGAGTGAAATAGGTAAAGGGATTAAGATTCATTTATCTTGATGAGCACTGAGTAATATATGGAATGGGTGAATCACTATATTGTATACCTAAAATTAATGTAGCACTGTATATTAACTATACTGGAATTAAAATTTTAAAAACAAAAAAGAAACTTTCAGCTAACCCATAGAATTGTGAGAAATAATAAATTGCTTCTTTAAAGCCACTGTATTTGGTGTAGTTTGTTACATAGTAGCATGTAGCTGAAACAGATGATATCTGGAGTGGGAGAAACAGAATTATGGATAGGTTTTAAATGCTTGGCTTCAACATAGTTAAAAAACAGAGGTGCACTGAGTTGGAGAATACTGAGAAGGGATGAATTTAGCGGTGAAAAAATTACAAGTTTTTTTTCACCTATGTTGAATTTGGAAATGTCTATTAGCCATGCATTTGAAGTGGAGAAGCCAACAATGGGTAATTTTGAAATCCATCAACATATAAATAGCCTTTAAAAATATAGGAATAGATAAGACCCGCTTAAGACTAGAATATAGATAGTGAAGAGTACAACTTGGACTCTAAAATATTCTAACTTTTGAAGTTTAAACAGACAAGGAAGAAATAAAAAGAACAACAAAGACAGAAAAGCATCATCTAGTGAGGTGAGAGAAAAATCCAGAAGGGAGAATATAGTCCCATGGAAGCCAAAAGAAGAGAGTGTTTCCAGATGAGCATGATTAAATGATATTAGGAGGCAGCTAAGTGACCACAGGGTGTGTCAACATGGCAGCCATGGGAAGCCATGAGCATCCTCAATGGAGTGTAGACTGCCCTACAGACTACCCTTTTTAGAAGTATTGCCATGCTTCTTAGGAGAAGAGAAATGCTGCAGGAGCTGGAAAAATCCAGGAAGCCTTAAGTCAAGGTGGTATGTTTTGCTTGCTTTGTTTTACTTTGTTTTCTTTTTAAACCCTCCTTACCTCTCATCATCATGTCATGGAATCATGAAGCTGGAAAGTATCACACTTTCCTGTTATCCTCCTCAATTTACAGATTAGAAAGCTAAAGAAACAGAGAAGGTAATTACCCTGTCTATAATCACACAATAAGTGATTGGCTGAATTGTAACTGACTACAGATTTTTTTTTTTGTTTGAATATGAACTGGATAGTAGACAATATCATGAAACTACTATTAATTTAAGTACAGCAATAGAATGGTGGTTATTTAGGAGAATGGGTTGTCCTTTTCAAAAAAAAATTTAATGAATTTATATTCCCACTTCCACCCCCTGCCTACTGCAAGGACAAATCTGTCCTCTATATCTATAAGCTTGGTTTTCTGATTGGTTTGTTTTTAGATCCTCCATATGAGAGAATCATGTGATATTGATCTTTCTCTGTTTGACTTATTTCACTTGGCATAATGCCCTCAAGGTCCACCTATGTTGTTGTAAATGGTAAAATTTCATTCACTTTGATGGCTAGTATTCATATGTGTATGTATCACATCTTCTCTAGCCATTCATTTATCAATGGACATAGATTGTTTCCATATCTTGGCTATTATAGATAATTCTGCAATGTCAAGTTAGTGTTTTCATTTTCTTTGGACAAATACACAAAAGTAGAATTATCGGATCATATTATAATTTTTTGAGGAGCCTCCATACTGTTTCCCATAGTGGCTGCACCAGTTTACATTCTTACCATATGTGAGGATCCCCTTTTCTCCACATCCTCACTAGCATGTGTTGTCTATTTAATAATAGCCATTCTAACAGGTGCAAGGTGATATCTTATTGTGGTTTTGATTTGCATTTCCCTGATGATTAATGATGGTGAGAATATTACCATGTACCTGTTGGCCATCTACATATCCTCTTTGGGAAAATTTCTATTCAAATCCTCTGTCCATTTTTTAACCAGATTTTTGTTGCTGTTGCTATCGAGCTGTATGGGTTTTTTTAAATAAATTTTGAATCTAGTCCCTTACTAGATATATGATTCACTAATATTTTCTCCCATTCAGTAAGTAGTCTTTTCATTCTGTTGATTTTTTTCTTCTGTGCAGAAGCTTTCAGTATGATAGTCCCACTTATTTTGTTTGTATTGCTTTTGCTTAGTGTCAGATTAAAAAAAAAATCATTGCCACAACCTATGTCAAAGTTCTTACTGCCTACGTTTTCTTTTAGAAGTCTTATGGTTCTTTGTCTTACATTCAAGTTGTTAATCCATTTTGTGTCAATTTTTTTGTGTATGATTTAAGGTAGTAGTGATCAAGTTTCATTCTTTTACATGTAGCTGTTCAGTTTTCCCAATATCACTTATTGAACAGACCATCATTTCCCCATTGTATATTCTTGGATCTTTTGTTGTAAATTAATTAGTTTTTTATTATGGGTTTATATCTGGGGTCGCTATCTTGTTTCATTGATCCATGTATCTGTTTTATGTCTTTTATGTTTTTATAGTCAACAGTCTTTCCCCCCATGTTAATCTGTTTTATTTCTTAAATCTCACATATGAGTGAAATCATACAGTATTTGTCTTTCTCTAACTTATTATGCTTAGCATAATACTCTCTAGCTCCATTCACATCATTGCAAATGTCAAGATTTCATTCTTTTTATGGCTGAGTAATATTCCATTATATTTTCTATTTCTTGTGGTATTCTTGTATAGTTTTGGTATCAGAGTAAGGCTGGCATCATTAAATGAGTTTGGTAGAGTTTCTTCCTGTTATATTTTTTAGAAGAGTTTGAGAAAACTGGTATTAATTTTTTTTTAGATGTTTGGTAGAATTCACCAGTGAAGCCATTCAATCCTAGACTTGTGTATGTTGGGAGGTTTTTGGTTACTGATTTAATATCCTTATTAGTAATTGGTCTGTTCAGATTTTCTATTTCACCATGACTCAGTCTTGGTAGGTTGTTTTTCTAGAAATTCATTCATTTGTTCTAGGTTGTGCAATTTGTCAGTATATAATTATTCATAGTAGTCTCTTACGATCCTTTGTATTCCTGAGGCATAAGTTATAACATCTCTTTCATTTCCAATTTTGATCTCTCTCTTTTTCTTGGTCAGTCTAGCTAAAGGCTTGTCAATTTTGTTTATCTCTTCAAAAACCAGCTCTTGGTTTGATTTTACCTATTGTCTTTTTAGTCTCTATTTTATTTGTGCTCTGATCTTTGTTACTTTATAATTAGAATTTTCTGATTAGATTTTCTAACAATTATTCATTAAAAACTATTGATTCTGCAATAGGACCTTCTGACAAATACCAATTTCAATAATTCTCTACATAGTTAATGTAGAATTTTCTGATTAGATTTTCCAACAACTGCTTATTAAAAAATATTGCTTCTGCAATAGAACCTTCTGACAAATACCAATTTCAATAATTATTGAATCCAAAAATGGATTGAACATTTTAAAAAGCAAGATACTTCCCATTAACCATATAACAGAATCCTACAACTGCCTCTCTAATCTCATCTATGGTATATGACCCTTTCCATTAAGAGTATTACCTAGCGAAAGCCTATTAGAAGAAACAACTGGCTCTCTCTAAACTATAGCTTTATAAATAGAGCCTGGAAACTTAAAAGGAGAATTATACTTTTCTACTTTTCTTCTAAATCTCTGATGATTGTTAATACCTAGCGAAAAGATAATTTTTTGTCTACAGAGAAAACCTAAACATAATTATTTGAGTTGAATTAATTACAATAGGACAATGTTTCATTCTCTATCTATAGCCTTGACAAACCAAAATACTACATGTCACTATAACACATACATACATAACATGAATATTCAAATTAATCAAATAATAAATACCCTTACAGCACCCTTTAAGAACAATGCCTCTAGAAAAGGATTCCATCTTAGGCAACATATGTGGGACTGCTATGCTAGAGAGCTCTGGATGCAGTCATGATATGTCTCTGGGGTTTCTGTTCTCCAGAGTTCTCTGCTCTCATTCCATCACATCTCCACAATAGCTATGTCACACACAGTATCTTTCCAAGCTGAATGACCAGAATGTTTAGCTATGCCTGTCACAAGGAATACACAAGTCAATGCTTCTGAGTTTTCCTTAAGAGCCTAGGGTGCAAGGCTGTAACAAAGAAGCCAACCTCTAATCTTGCTACAATTAACATTAATTCAAAAAGCATTTACTAGAAACCTACTTTACCATATATGCTGAAAGATAAAAAGTAAAGTAGAAAATCATCAGAATAAGCCCTTACATTTTCTGTGTTGTCCATCCACAAGTGACATTCCTCCAGGGCTTGCACGAGGATCCTTCCAACCCTGATTTCACCCTAACAGTAGCTTCTTTTATATTCATCCTTTGCAGCCACCAAACATTTGTCCTGTATCGTTTTCCACAAATTTTTTAAATAACTGTTTTATTTAAGATATACTATCCTCTACATTTTTGTTTCATATTATCTATCATAGAGCAAAGCAAATCTTTTTTTTAAAGATTTTATTTATTTATTCCTGAGAGACACAGAGAGGCAGAGACCTAGGCAGAGGGAGAAGCAGGCTGCCTGTGGAGAGCCTGATGTGGGACTCCGTCCCAGGATCACGACCTGAGCCAAAGGCAGATGCTTAACCACTGAGCCACCAAGGCATCCCAAGTAAAGAAAATCTTATTCAAGTTATTTTTTAAAGTGTCAATTTTTTTTTTCAGAAATCAGCATGGTATAGAAAGATGATGGACTATACAGACTAATAAACAAATGGATGTAATGCTAGCTCTTCCTTTCCTACTGACCTAAAGTGGCTAACTTCTTTAGGCCTCAACACCCTCTTCTATAGAGTAATAGAATAATAATACAGTAGTCCTCACTTACTCATGGTTTTGCTTTCCACGATTTCAGTTATCCATGGTCAACCACAGTCCAGAAATAGATGATCCTCCTTTTGACATATCATCAGCAGTTCAATGTAGCCTAATGCTCTGTAACAATGTCTGTGTCATTTACCTCACTTCATTTCATACATTTTCTCACCTCATATCGTCACAAGAAGGATGAGTATAGGAAAAGACATTTTCAGAGAGAGAGTACACATTCACATAACCTTTACTATACTATATGTTTATAATTGTTTATTGTTACTAATCTCTTATTCTATCTAATATATAAATAAAACTGTATATCATTGATATGTATATATAGGAAAAATATAATATACATAGAGTTCAATACTATCCATGGTTTCAAGCATCCACTGGGAATCTTGGAACAAATCCCCCATGGATAAGGGGGGACTACTGTACCTGTCTTGTGGGACTTTATGTATTAAATAATATATGTAAAGAATCTTGCACACTGCTACTATTCAATAAAAGTTTCATTCCAATATCTTATTTTAGATGTGGCATTCTTACAGTTTTGGCAGGTGAACACCAACTATATCAATTATTATATAGCTTTACTTATTTCTCCATTAGAAATAACTTCCAATACTTCCTTTTTGTCTGATGAATAAGTTGCATGCTTTCAGACATTCTCAGTGGGTCTTTTAGTAGCTATAGACTGGAGAAAGTTCTTGAGCCCATTGTGTTTGCCCTGAAATCCTGAAAAAAGTTTGAGATAGTAATTGTGAGATGCTTGATCATGTACTATGTGCCTGCAATCTCTAGCATGTTTGGCCGATATTGTAACTCCTGGTTTGTGTTTCAAGGTAGGGAAGAGAGTCCCTGACTACCAATAGCTTAGAATACTTTGGTAAAAGACTTTGAACTATAGGTTTAGGTGTCTGATATCTATATAAATCCCGATGCAGAGGAGTGGCCAAATCAAAGCCCCAGCCATAAAGACAGCTTTATTTGTAGATAAGGCAGAAAAGGCAGGCAGCCCAGAGAGAAATGGGTGGCATCAACTCAGGTGAGAGCTTCCAATTTAAGTCTCATTATGAAAAGGAAACATAGTGCAGATATAATCACAATACGGGTTAGCAACAGATTATACACACTGACCAAGAAGCACTGGTAAGGCTCCTTCTTGATTCAAAAAGTCATTCATTTGTGGGCATTACTCTTCAAGTGATTTAGTTGTGAAAAAAAGGAGCAAAAATTCCTTCTCCTTGCTTATTTTTTTTATAATGGTGATGATACATTTAGTTTAACATCTTATGTTAAGTAGGTAAGGATGAGAGGGAAAAAAATCATAGGATAGATACATTTATACATCACCTGTTCATAGAATGTCGTTTGACTCATCAAGAACATAGTATATAGCTCAGTATCCTGCTAGAAAGAGAAGGACCTGGGGACAGTGATGGAGCCCTCAGAATGAGGTAGGATACTCAACTCTGGAGGAGACACAGTGAAAAAAGCCAGGGAAAGTTCATTCATGAGGGGTGGTGGAAAGGGAGGTGGGTGGGGGGTGGGGGTGACTGGGTGACGGGCACTGAGGGGGGTACTTGATGGGGATGAGCACTGGGTGTTATGCTATATGTTGGCCAATTGGACTCCAATTTAAAAAAAAAGTTCATTCATGAACTAAATGGTTTTCAAAGTCTTTAGCTAGGAGGAAAAGCTGCTCCATTTGCCCTCTCCTGATTAATGGATCTATATAAGGGAGAAGAAAATGGCCTTTGCTAAGCTCTGACTTCTGTTGTAAGGAAATACTGTGTCTTCCTTTCTCTAGATTTACTTCCTTTTTTCTGTGTATTTATTTGTCATTTTTCTTTTATATGATGCTTCTATACGGTATAAAAGAAACTGAAATCATCTACATACTACTTATTCACCATCCTGAACAATTTTTCACTAGAGGATTGTTTCAGAACAAAAAGTATCCCCACACTCCTAGGAAAAGATTGATTGTTCTGTAGCCTTGGTAATAACCAGCAAAACTGGTTTAACTTGTCTAATTGATCAATGACAACTTGCTTCAGTGAACAAGTCTCTGAAAGCCAACCAAGTAGTAAATGATACTCTCATGCCTCGAAAGTCAGCCAGTAAGTAGCCAACTAACTCCAGGATACATGTTTCTAAGGTTGTTGACAACACACTGTCAACCCATTCTCTTGTGTAAGCAATACAACCACGCCTCTTAGACTGACATCAACTCACTCTTGCCCCTGAAATCAACACACCCTAAACAAACTTTTCCTCAAACCCTTATATAACATTAGGAATTTCCTTTTTTTTTTTTTTTTTTTTTTCAGAATGAGAGAGGCAGAGGGAGAAGCAGGCTCCATGCAGGAAGCCCAACGTGGGACTCGATTCCTGGTCTCCAGGATCACACCCAGGGCTGCAGGCGGCGCTAAACCACTGTGCCACCTGGCTGCCCAGGAATTTCCTTTCTTAATGAGACTTTGCCTGTTCAGTCTAGCTCTTCCTTACTTAAGTAAGCAATACATTTAGTTTTGGTTTTTATTTTAGATTTTGAGTCATGGCCTTAGCCATTTATCATTTTCATTTGAAATGTTCTGTTGTGACATCTCTGTTAAGATACCTACAGCCTTGAAAAGAGTATTAGATATGGTTAGTGATGGTTCAAGGTTCTAGAATTTACTGTGGCAATAATTCATTGTATGATGTTAGACTTCTCTCTTTCTCCCACAAACATCTGTTTCTTCATCTGTAATAAAAAGGGGGGATCCCTGAGTGGCGCAGCGGTTTAGCGCTTGCCTTTGGCCCAGGGCACGATCCTGGAGACCCGGGATCGAATCCCACGTCGGGCTCCCGGTGCATGGAGCCTGCTTCTCCCTCTGCCTGTGTCTCTGCCTCTCCTTCTGCCTGTGTCTCTGCCTCTCTCTCTCTGTGTGACTATCATAAATAAATAAAAATTTTAAAAAAAAAGGGGGTCAACTAGATATCTTTTAGCTTCCTTTTAGTTTAAATACTTCATGATTCTATTCTTGTAAGGCCCAGTAAGACTGGATTTTTTTCTCTACTCCCACATGTTTGTTTTTTTATAAAGACTGATTTCAGATATCTTAATATCAACATGTCAATAATTGACATCTCAAAGTAATAGCAATAGTTCACACTTTTGAATACTTATGTGTTAAACACTGTTCTAATTAAATACATTATATGTATTAACTCATTTGATTATAAAAACCTTAACAAAAAAAAACTATAGTAATTACTCTCATTTTATAGATGAGGAAATGGATGCATAGATAAGAAACTTGTCCCAAAGCACATAAGTAATAACTGGTAAAACCAGGTTTCAAGCTAGGCTGTCTAGATTCAGAGCCAGGTTTATTAAAACAACCTAAAGTATAATATTAGAGAATGGTGCTTAACTATTTATAGCCTACAACAGTATACATTTTTATTTTAGAATTTTTCTGTTGAGCTTTTTAATCTGTTGTTCCCAGTTTTCTTCTTGAAAAATCAATCTAGTTAATATCCATTATTATCATATATTCATTAGGTTTATTATTTTGTGTAATCTAATTCAACCCTTAAATATTTGATTAATAAATTTATTCTTAAATTAAGACACATGTGTGTATATAATTACATGGTCTCCAAACCAATTGCAACAAAGAATGAACAACCAAAAAAGGAATTAACTGAAGAAATAAGTGTCTCTAGATTCCTTTTTCAAGCCCACTAGCAACAGTTTTACATGTGATACAATTCATTTTGAAATAGCTTTACTTTCTAGTCATTGGTGCTGCAGGAATGTGAAGTGTAGTTACTTTGCTTTTAGTAAATGGCATGATAACATGGGGAGAAAAAAGTCAGCCCTCTACAATAAAAATTTCACACCATAATTAGAGCATGATACTCTTCTAACCTGCATTATTTTTCAATCAAAAGGGAGCTTTGAAAGTAGCACTAGAAGTTTAATAAGATCAGTATATTATGTCCGAACTCCTACCCTAGCTTTATTTATAAATTTAGCTTGCTGTCTTCACTCTTTCAGAGAAATCTTTTGGCAAACTTACTAATGATTTATTCATATAAATCACATTAGGGCAATGCTATTCATTAAAAAAAATCACTATAGAAAGGGAAATTAAATACTCTGGTTACAGTAACTGAAATCTTGTTTCTCTATTCATAACTACTCTAAATTACCCTGATACCGTGTATTATTTTAAATTTCAAACAAAACTACTACCCAATACTGTCCCAGACAGTTCTCTTCTCTGTGGCCTTAGAAATGCCAACTAAATTCACTATTATTCTACGCAGACAGTGAACAGAGATAAATACATAATATGCATTTTTTAAAAAGTAGAATTTAGTTTAGGGACTTTTGAAACTTAAATTTAGAATGACATGCCTGTGCAGAATGTATGTCAGATGATTTTTTTGTCTTAATCAGACATTTTAAAACACCGAAGTTAGTACGTAATAAAGACCAGGCGCATAACAAAACACCTCTTGCGTTTCTGAGTGAAACTAAATCTAAATAAATAGCATACTGTGGGGAGGATGGAGTAACTGGGTAATGAGCATTAAGGAGGGCCCTGATGTAATGAGCATTGGGCATTATATGCAACTGCTGAATCACTGAACTCTACCTCTGAAATTAATAATATACTATATGTTAATTAATGGAATTTAATAAAATAAATTTAAATAGCATACTGAATTCATTGACTCTAAAATGGCACTGATTGTCAAATACATTCCATCTTCAAGGATCTTAACATACACTTTTTAATGTGTATATTAAAATTGATGAAATATGGTATTTAAAAATCTAGAAAACAATGTAGATCTTTTAAAGGGCTGGGACAAGCGTCACATTTACAAGATATATCTATCAGATGGATAACTACAGAGATAACTTCTTGGTCTATTAGGAAATGATTCCATGATTCTTCCTAATTAGAAGAGCTGTACTTTTTACCTGGGCCATAGTGATTACTACTATTATTTTATGAATGTCATGAATTATAGAGCTTGCATTTCTCTCTTTAAAAAGAAAAGTCAAGAACCAAGAACTGAGCATGTGCCCTGTCCTGTTAACTCTACTTTAGTAATTTCACATGTGCCTTAAGAACTAAATTCCCTTATGACCTCCTCTTCCCTTTGGCCTACATATCCTTTTATTGTTTATTTTTCCTTGTATCATTTTATGTCTTTGATATGCCTTCTTAAGTCTTGTTTTGTTACAATGTGAGATATAGACAAAAACATACTCAGTAAGAATATATTTTACTCATGATGAACTATAAATTTTATGAAGAAGCCTCCAGGTCAAAACATAAGAAATGAATGGAATAAATAAATAAGCCATTATGAAAATGGAAACAGATGTTCTTTTTCATTTTCTATTCTATTACTTTCTACCTATTTCCCTCCCTTTCAACACATACAACCCAACACACATATTTAGAAAAGGTAGCAAAAGCCAATTAGAAAATTCTATTTGTTAAATGTTGACAGATGTTGTAGAAGAATTAACTAAATTTCCTTCAGTCATTCAGAATTCAAAGAAATTAAATTGCTTAAAATCCTTCCCACAAAACAAAAAATCTTTAAACACTAAGATTCTCTGAATGTAAACCACTTTCTTAGCCTGCAATTTTAGAGCTGTAGAAATTATTTCCATATGAAGAGTCATAAACTAAACGCTATAATAATTTTTGCATTTTATGTTCATCTGGAAAAAACTGGGGAAAAACAGTATAACATATGAGTAACAAATATTTGATATCTATAAGGCATGAATGTTTTATTTTTTTTTATTGGAGTTCAATTTGCCAACATATAGCATAACACCCTGTGCTCATCCCATCAAGTGCCCCCCTCAGTGCCCGTCACCCAGTCAAATTTCTCACATCAAACCTATAAAATTGTGACCATTGTTTTCATTTCACAGATAAGGAAACAAATGTTAAAGGATAAAGAAAAATCACATAGATCCCAGTTGTGGGTGATTTAATAAAATTTCAAACTCATACCTGTTTGACCCCAAAATCTACATTCTTTGTTTTTCAGCACTTATATAGCGAGTACAATAATGGCGTTAACTTCCAGAAAGAATCTCTAGTTTTCCCTCATTTTTCTTAAAACATGTACATTAAGGCTGACAGATCTTAAGAGATTTTGTTGATGTCACGATGCACCATAACACTAAGAAAGTTCTTGGGCCACATTCTCAATTCTTTCTCAGCCCAGAAAGACAAAAATTCTCAAAGACTACAAACTAAATTTTGCTAGTTTTCTTCCAACAACATCCACATAGATTAATGACAGGAAAGCACAAGGGGGTGGGGGGGAGGAAGGGAAGATTATCAGGAGACTGGATACCTTAGATTTCAACAGACCTTTGGCTTGTATCCGAGTGATTTTGCATGTAATCATGTAAGGCAAAGGGACAGAGAGTTTTATTTCTTGTTTATTATGAAATATACAATATAATAGTATAAATAGTATAATAAACTACCTATGTAATTTATTGCTTTACAGATAAAGAAATAGAATGTGACAAATATAGTTCCAGATAGGGTTGTAGTTTCTCTTTATCTGCTAATAAAAGCATCACTCTTCCTTCATCCTCAGAAGTAATGACTACCCTGAATTTTGTGCTTTCTTTCACCAATAAGCAGACCATAGCAATACATAGTTTACTTTTACATACTTTTAATTTTTGCATAAAGTTTTATAAATTTTTTTAAAGATTTTATTTATTTCAGAGAGAGTGAGCAAGGGGGGGTAGTAAAGGGCAGAGGGAGGGGGAGAAGAAGAGCCCAATTTGGCACTTAAATCCTGGGATTCCATGATCATCAGACACTTAAGGCAGACACTTAACTGATTGAGCCACCCAGGCACCCCTAAAATTTTATAAAATTTTTGAGCAATTTTGTATGTATTGTTACAATAGACAACTTCTGACAAGGCTCCCAATGATCTCCATCTGTTGATATTCACATCCTTGTGAAATACCTTTCCCTTAAAAGTAGACTTAACCTAGTGACTCTGCTCCTAAAGAATAGAACACAGCAATAGTAATGGAATGTCTCTTCCATGATAAGGTTACAAAAGACTGTGACTTACAAGTGGCTATTACTCACTTATGCTGGCACTTTCTGTTGCCTTCTTGCTTGTTCTGATAAAGCAAACTGCTACCTTGTTAGATACTTTATGGAGAGTACAACTTAGCAACAAAATCTCAGTGGAGTTTAAAGATTCCAGATTCTTGAATCATCTGAATCCAACTAAATGTCTCTATTCCAGTTGCCATATTCCAATCTTTTCAATATTCTAACTCTCACATAGAGTCCTGACAAGTCTGTAATTCAGCAGCACTCAAGATCAGACCCATATCTATTTTTCAGCTATGCCAGCCCAAGAGCTACAAAAGATAAAGACTTCTTGAGATCAATCACAGTAACTCCTTCGTTCTCTGACTTAACATCAAAGAATTTTAAACTCTCAGTCTATTTTAAGTGCTATCGAAAATATCTAGCCCAACCCACTGCTTTGTATTCTTCATTCCTATTAAAACAAAAGAGCCATTTGGTTTGCCAAAGTCTTGCATTTCAGGTGACCACATACAATAATTTAAGCAAATGTTTGATACTGCATTTCATGATTATTCGTATCTTATTTAGGGTCATCATTGCTTCCAAAATCATGCCAGATAAGCAATCAAGATACCCATATTTGAGGTTTTATTTTTTGCAACTACTCCTGGCACCAAATCAGTCAAGGGTGAGCACAAAGAACAAATAGTTAGAAGTTTGTCTAAGCTGAAAGGAGCTTACCACAGAGGATTGTTTACATGAAGGGCTGGAATCACAGAAGTTAGATGCTGCCATTGGACTACTGATTTCAAGAACATACTACTATAAACCGCAGTCTAGAAGTCATAAAGCTACTACTTCTTCTGCCACTATTGCTACCTCTCTAACTAGTTCTTATTCTACAAAGCTAGTAAAGTAGCACTGACCCCACAAACCTCATAAATCTAGCTGAACTTTTTGCAAGCACATATTAGTAGTATATTGTCACCTCACGCTCATGTTTCATATCTTAGTAATGTGCATCTAGTTGCAACTGAGAATAGAACATATATTTTATCTTACCACCATCTCCAAGTAGAGGATGAAATAGAGATTGAGAAAACCAATCTAAATATCTACCATTTTTAAAAAAGCAAGAATTCTTCAGTTTCTCACTTCCACCTCTGTTTGCAAGTGGCTACATATGACTCCAAGCAAAACTCAGCAGAGAAATTCAAACATAATTAGCTGGAAATGCAATTTTAATAGAAAAGCTACTACACAGATACACAGATAATTTGCAAACTGGCTTGAAGTTGCCTAGTTAAATGAATTTTTTTTTCTAAGCTTATTTCCAAATCCATTTTATTTTTATTTTTAAATTCAATTAGCCAACATATAGTAGTACATCATTAGTTTCAGATGTATTGTTCAATAATTTATTGGTTGCCTGTTACACCAGTGCTCATCACCTCACATGCCCTCCTTAATGCCCATCACCCAGTTACCCCATCCTCGCACCTCCTCCCTCCAGCAGCCTCAGTTTGTTTCCCAGAGTTAAGAGTCTCTCATGGTTTGTCTCCCTCTCTACTTTCTTCTCATTCAATTTTCCCTCCCTTCCCCTATGATACTATGAGCTGTTTCTTATATTCCACATATGAGTGAAACCATATGATAATTGTCTTTTGATTTATTTCACTCAGCATAGTACCCTTCAGGTCCAATTCCATCTTAATACTAGACCTCTTCATAACTGGTATCAGGTATCTGTATGGTTATTTTTTTCTCTATATGGTTATTAATGTTATTTCTAATTAGCTAAGATTTAAAAGATCCAAAATATAATTTTTTGGCTCTGTTTTGGATTAAGTGAGACAGAATCTTTAAAAATTAATGTTAGTCTGGATAGGAGGCAAGGAATTGTAATTAACAGTATTTTTTAACTTAACTAATTCAGATTTCCATCCATGCAGGTTATATCTTTTTGAATTATTTAATAATCATCTGGTAATAGTTTTTTTTAACAGCTAAAATAACCAAACATCCCTTCTTATGTTTCTTACCTGACAAAAAGAAGGCATAAATAAAAAGCATGAGAAATGACAAAATTAACGTAACTACAGGTATGGCAGAAATTAAAATAGTAATATAAAAGTGCCACAAATAACTTTATGTCATTATATTGGTAAACTTAAGTAAATATGGAGAGTTTTCAGATAGTTATCTTATTGTGGTAACATTACTAGTGTTCACCAACACCCTTTTCTTCTGCATAGAGGAGCACAATTTGTACTCCTTGAAGACAGACATGCCTGTGTGACCATTATTATCCAATGAGATATAACCAGAAATATATATACCACATCACTTTCTTTTTTTTTTTTTAACTTATGATAGTCACAGAGAGAGAGAGAGAGAGAGAGGCAGAGACACAGGCAGAGGGAGAAGCAGGCTCCATGCACTGGGAGCCTGATGTGGGATTTGATCCCGGGTCTCCAGGATCGCGCCCTGGGCCAAAGGCAGGCGCCAAACCGCTGCGCCACCCAGGGATCCCGACACATCACTTTCTGATTGAAGCATTTAATTGATACTCTTCTGCTCTCAATTTTTCTCATCTTGTGCCATAGCAATTGTGGAAATACACATAACAATCCAAGTAACCATGATGAGCAGAATCCCTACAACCTGTGTTTGACTTGAAACAGACTTTTGTTGTTCTAAGACTCTAAGATCTAAAGGTTGCTTGTTGCTCCTTCTAATCCATTTTGCTCAGACTCAAATAATCCTATTACAATTAAAGACATTGAATCACCAGTTAGACGTTTCTCTGTGTAAACATTACACGTAGTGGGTGTTCAAAGAAACAAATCATTTCAATAAGTACAAACTGCTGCAAGGCATAATAAATTGGGCTGTAATTCTCAATTTATTTTGTAAGATATGTCTAACCTCATACCAAAACCAAAAAGAACTAACCTTCTGATCTCCCAACATCTATCGTGAATTCTTTCTCATCTTAGTAAAATGACATCCTCATTGTTCAGCTGCTCAGGCCATGAAAACCTTGAATCACCAATAATCCTTCAAATAATTTTATTAGGCCTACACCTTCAAAGAACATCAGAATCTGACTTGTTAACACCTCCACTATGATAACCCTGGTCCAAGAAACCATCACTTTCACCTGGATTATTATAGTAGTCTTCTTATTTTCCCCCTACTTCCAACTTTGGCCACTTCTTTCTATTCTAAACAGAGCAGCCAAGGTGATATTGCTTCTGTCTCCAAAGTCTCCAATATTTTCCCAATTTACTCCAAATAAAAGCCCTAATCACTACAGTGGCTCAATAGACCCAGGGCTATCTGTCCCCCAAACTCCTTGCCATTATCACTCTGAACTAACTCAGAAAGTACTTCATGCCTCACTCATTACCCTCTACCAGTCTGCTCTTCCTCCAATACACTTTGCCTCAAGTCCCCTAGATTACGGACTCTTTCCCTAAATATATGTGACTCCTTTCACTTTTTCAGGTTTACTCAACCTCTTCTCAATGAGAACATCTGTAGGTAAGCTGACATACTCAAATTCCATATCCCATTCACCACTTTACCACTTTAATTTTCCCCTTAATACTTAAGTTCTATCATTATATTTATATTTTATATTCTTTATTGTTTCTCTCCTACAATTAGACTTTATGCTCACATGAGCTTTCTGTTTTATTTGTTGCTATATCCATAGCAATTGGAAAACTGTCCATTATGGATGTGCACTCAATAACTGATGAATGAATGAAAAAAGAAAACATTAAGAATAAAATTTCAGGCCAATCTCTACTCTGCAAAAACAGAAAAATTCTAAATAAAACTTTAAAGAAAATTGTCAACACTGTGTAAAATCTGGGGTTATTCTGCATGTGAGAAGATTTTGTCCTTAGAAAAAGCAAGTCGATACTTTGGCAAAAAAAATGATATATATATATATATACACACATATGTATATATATATAATGATTATATATAGAAGTAGAAAAGCAATTGATTAAATTCATCAATAATACACAAAAAATCTTTTAGAAAGCCAAGAGAATATATATTACATAAAATAATATACAATTTCTTTTATACACATAGAAAAATCTCCTAGTTTCTAAGTTTCCTATGATAGTTTTTTGTATATTACAGCATATGTAATATATAAAAGTACATATAGATACATAATAATGTATATTATACAAATATAATCCATATGCTGTGGACTGAATAGCTGTGTCCCAGCCCCCACTGTCCTCACAAACCTCACAGTCTCAATTTCTTATCTCACTGAAGACCAGTAACAGTTCAGGAACTGGCACTGGTTCATGGAACACACTTTGGGTAATGTACATATATAAAAAAACTATCTCAAATTGCCAAGAAAAAAAAATTTCTCTGGTGATTCTCTGCTTATTAGAGGAAAACTGGAAAAAAGGCTCTTAAGGGTCAGAAGCCACACTAATTTGTTCTGGTAAGAGACCCACAACTGAAACAACAGATTATGCCATTTTAGTCACCACATAATTAAGTTTATAATGGACTACTATATTTCCCCAGGATCCAAAAGTATTCTTCACAAGGCAAAGGCAAACTAAATGTAGATATTACAGTAATAACCACTTTTGTAACCTTTTAAAAATGGGAGCACTAATTTTCTATTAATATCCCTGGGTTGGGGAATTATTTTGATTTACTATTTTGTTTCAGTAGGCTCTTGCTACCAAAAAAACCCTTACCCTATGGGTCAGAAGCAAATAGGGGAAATTCTATCTGTCTAGTCCTGCCATACATCCTGGAAATTGGGAAATTATGATAGCATAACAAATCCACTTAAGCCTTTATGAAAAATAACCACTGAAAAATGTGCTTTAATCATCTGACCCATAGAGGTTCCCACCACTGATGGAACATTGTGATATTTGCAGTCCCCAGTAAGCCCCTAAAAGTTATAATTATTTCTCTTTCTGTAGGATATAGTTGTATCAGTTAGTGGCCTTAAGTCTCTTTGGGCAAAGCTATAAGAAAGATTTATATTATATAGGGGTATATTACAGGACCTTTTTATCCCACTTTCCATTCATTCAAGGATTACTAAATATGTGAAATCACTGTGAAGGGGCCATGACTTTTATATCCTGGTCACTCAAGCAAACTTCTGTTCACCAAAGTGCGTCTAGTGCTTTTATTTATTTGGGGGGGGGGGGCTGTCTAGTATTTTTAGAATACATTTTCCCATAGCCTCCAAGTTTCTGCCTGCATATATTAGTTTTAAAAAATTGTAATTATTTTTCAGTGTAAGCCTTCTACTCACAGGGTACTCTGTGTTTGCCCCCTGAGGCATGTTAGACTGGGACTGGTTACAGGTTAGTTGGCAGTGACAAGTGGCATGTGTGGGCTATGATGTGAAACTGCATCTCACTGTGAGGTAGTCAGCTGAGGTATCTTTAAAGTTCTTCAGGAGATAGAAGAACTTAGCCGACAGGGAGGGTGATTTGTCTGTGCTCATCAGGGAGGTTCTGTAGGGTTGGGAAGTTTGGGACACTCAGGTACAACTGAATTTTCAAAATGCTCACCTTCCAATTCTTGGGCTCTCACTTTTTCCCAACTGACATCATAACTTTCACATAAGAGAGCTGGCAAATTGTTGAATCAATGTATAAGCTGAATTCATAAAAAGCAAGATTAGGTTCTGCCTCTGTTGACTCTAGAACTAAAGGAATAAGAGGTTCTTATTCAGGGCAGCAGTAGAGTCTCCCTAGGATTTGAGATCATATTTTGATTTTAAAACCTAAGCCCTTAGCCTTGTCATTTTTTTCAGGTTTTCTAGGAGACTTAGAAATATACAGGCCGGGAACACCCGGTGGCTCAGCAGTTTAGTGCCCTTCAGCCTGGGGCGTGATCTTGGGGACCTGGGATCGAGGCCCACATTGGGCTCCTTGCATGGAGCCTACTTCTTCCTCTATCTGTGTCTCTGCCTCTCTTTCTCTCTGAGTCTCTCATAAATAAAATAAAATAAATAATAAAATAAAATAAAATAAAATAAAATAAAATAAAATAAAATAAAATAAATAAAATAAAATAAAATAAAATAAGAAATATATAGGCCATCTACAGTCCTTGTATTCCTCATTCTTATCATAGGGCTTCATCTCTGAAACCATTTATTCTGACAAGGCCAATTTTTTTCAGTACATACTTCATGCCAGGCATTTAAGTATTTTTTACCACTGTATACGATACTTTCTGGTGTCCCAGCCTCTGGCTCTGATGGTATATTTAAGGTCTTCAAACACAATCAAGTCAGAAAACTAGCTTTATATCGACATTTCCTTGAGAGTCTGTGGCCTACACTGTTCTTGGTATTGATTATTACATTATCAGTGTTCCTATAGAAAGAGTTAAGTTCACACTGAAATTGCTTACTGTTTAATAAGTGGCTTATATAATCATTGAGCTGGCAGGAGAAACATACTGTGGGCTTAGCTTCCAGGAATTGAAAGTCATAACACAAAACTGAACTGACACTGCAGAAAATCACTTCTCAAACACATCAGGAGGGTTCCACTATAGCCACCACTCCAGAACCATGCCACCTTTGTAACACAAGGAAACCACATGCTAAGTTAGAAAGCTACCACCTCCAGAACTGTGCAACCTCTGTTAAAAGACATTGATGGATCAGATCTCTCCACTGACTTCAAGTCTTAACTGAAGTCTCCTGTGAGTTCTTCTGAATAAAACACTCATACCAGAACTCTTGCTGCAAGGAAATGTAGGAAATATATTGCTTTTCAAGCTCTGCCAAACAAAAAGACACCCTAAAAGGAAGAGGAATAAAATTTAAGCAAAATGATCCATAGTATCTGCCCCTAAAATTTAGGGGAGAGAACTGTGCTAGGGTATATGTTCAAAAATGTTGATGGCATTATTGTTTATATCAAACAAATGGAGACAAACATGAAAATTGTGTCTAGGAATATGTCCAATTAAGTATATAGACAGGAAAAATGAACTATCATATAGTGAATGAATTATGACTACATATAAATATGGATGATTCTTAGAACATAACTGAGAGTAAAGCAAGTCAAAACTACTATATACAGTATGACAATAATTTTCATAAAACTCCAAAGCAAAAAGTTATATTGCTTAAAGATATGTATATATGCAGTATAACTATACTTGAAAAGGCAAATAAGGGGCACATGGTGTGGCTCAGTGGTTGAGCGTCTGCCTTTGGCTCAGGTCATGATCCTGGGGTGCTGGGATCAAGTTCCATATCAGGTTCCTCACAGGGAGCCTGCTTCTCCCTCTGCCTATGGCTCTGCCTCTTTGTTTCTCATAAATAAATATATAAAATCTTTAAAAAAAATAGAAAAAGCAAATAAATGATAACCGTCAAATTCATGAGGGACGAAAGAGACTGAAATTGGGAAGAACATATTTAGCTTCGATGGAATTGGTAATATTCTAGTTGTTAGGTGGCTGTGAATTTACTGGTGTGCATTTTCTTATTATGTTTCAAACATATTACGCTCCATATTTATATACCATATAGTTTCATGCTAAAATTTTTCAAGCTTATGCAAGCTTAGATTGCATTAAAACAAGCATGAGGTCCGAATAAAAGAAAAGAATAGCTTTTCTTCTTTAGTGGTGAGCATATAAGTTAGAGTCATTTCGGGTGATTAAGTTAGGATATTGGCAAGCTATAGTTTGCAAAGTTGCAAACTATCACTTTAGAGGAATACACCTAGGAATTGGTGGATCCACCAAAGAGGCGTAAAATGAGTGCTAATCCCTAGACAAGAAAATGGCTAGACTGGAGGACAACACTGGCAGGGCTGCTGTGGTAAAGGGGGAAACTTATTGCACTTCAGTCTGTAGCACTAGCCTTCCATGCCTCGTGTTTCTCTCAAAACACAAGTCTTCTGTCTGAAATTTGAAGGTTCTTGAAGGTCATGTTTTCATGTGTCCAGAGATTCCTTTTTAGTGAAGGTAGCTGCTATCAACCAGGAGAACAGATTTATGGAGAAAACGGTTACAAATGCAGAGTAAGGGCAGCCTGGGTGACTCAGTGGTTTAGCGCTGCCTTCAGCTCAGGGCCTGATCCTGGAGACCCAGGATCGAGTTCCACGTCGGGCTCCCTGCATGGAGCCTGCTTCTCTCTCTCTCTCTCTCTCTCTCTCTCTCTCTCTCTCTCTCTATGTATCTCTCATGAAAAAATAAAATCTTTAAAAAAACAAAAAAAAAAAAAATGCAGAGTAAGCAGGGACCCAGCCCAGGGTGAGTTTTCTCAAACATTGAGGACACTTTACCAACCTAACCTAAAGGCCCGAGAATGTGTGTGTGCTTATGAGCTAGGCAAAGTTTAGGAGACCTGACAGTCAGTATACCTTCAGAGAACTAGCAAGCCTATGACATTATGCTTTCATAAGTATGCTTAATAAAAAATATTTTTGTTATCTTAACACCAAAGTAACCTGATATGGTAAGGGTACGGCTCAGTGATTCTCTACTTTCCTTGGACACCCACCTTGCACATACATACAATGATGTAGATCACCTATAACTAATTAATTCACTCAAGAATATTAATACAGTCTAGTCCCACTCCTGACTTCAAGCCCCATGTGGGTTGGTTAGCTCCATTTGGTCCCACAGAATTTACCTCAAATCTAGCAAATGTGAACCTCAGACAATAAATAAGGAGAAGTAAAAAAGAAAATGTGGATGATTATTGATGACCTATCTTCATTGCTGGAAAAGCATGGTAAATTATATACTTAGTAGAAATTGTGGTAGGAGAAGTATATGACTAACTGACAAAGTCCCATGGTAGAAAGATGCATAAGTGAGGCAAAGATCACAATTACAGATTTTGAGGCTTTGGTCCCAAACCCCAGTGCACAAGTCTAATCAACTAGATTGGATCACATGGAGATTTCTGTTACCCTAGCAACTATGGCTGGCCCAAATGAACATTAAGAGCAAGAAGCACGCTCTGTCAGTCCCTCCTGCTGACTCCAGACAAGCCTGCGACCTGGCACACATCATGTGGTATCATGTGGAAAGGCTGCTCCCTACCAGAAAATAGCAGGTAGGAACCAAGGCTAAAAGAGGGAGTAACAACTTCATAATCCCATCTGCTCCAGGGTCTCTTAGGCCAAGGTAAGAGATCAAGCAGAGAGTTTAAGCAAAGGAGAAGGAGAAACCTCCAGTTTGTTCCTATTCTTCCAGACTGAAGGATAGGAAGAAAGAGGAAATACTATACCCTTCATGTGAGGTTTAGCCCCTTTGAAGTCTCTGCCTTGGAAAACGTGACCTCATCAAAATTCTTGAACTTGAGCAACTCCTTGTGGAATGAAACTTCTGTTCTTTCTTTCTGATTTTTTTTTTTTTTTTTTGTGGAAATGGTAAGAGTAGGGAGGAAAAAGGCCCTTGAATTCCATCAAGTGATGAACATATTCTTTCAAGAATGAAGCACTAATACAATCAGGCATAAACAGAAGCATACTATGGGAGTTTTAAGTCACAGCCTTAAAAATAACTTTTAAAGATTCTGTGCTGACATGTCATAGCCAATACCAATTTGGGAGAAGAAAACAACATCTATTGGGAATCTACCTGTGAAATGATAGGCACTCTGCTAGCAGGTAAATTTAACACTATGAGGTTTGTGGTCTTTACATCCCATGTTGCAGATAGAAATACAGGCTCGGGAGCAGTGGAAAGTTCATTGTCAAAGGCCTACCTAGAAGCAACAGATCTGAAATGTGCATATGAGACAGGAAGAGTGATTTGGAAAACTATGATATCGATCACTGGAGGAGAATATATTTAATTGAAAAGAAGTGGATTTAATGCAGACACATGAATGGATGCCCTTCCTTTGAGTCGCCTACATATCATGAAGTCACACTCAAGAGTATATTGTCCCAATAGCTGTTTTTGTTAAAATTCCAACTTCATAAGCGCAAGCATGTGTCACCTTCTAAAAATTGCTGCATCTAAAAGCCTTTAGAGACAGACCTTCTAGGACTTCTGATAGTTGGGATTCACTCAGCATATATGTATTGTACATCTTCCACCAGACATGGATGCTTTCAGCTTCCCTTTTTCTCTTCAAAGCTCTATCTTCATCAAAACTCTTCTTAAATACTTCTCATTACATTACAAGGAAATTTTGAGCATCTATTAGTTGCTTTCAACAGATATCTTTAGCAACTGATAATCTCTTTTTCAATGAGAACATTATGCCAAAGGTACACAGTAAACTTCAGGCAATGGCAAAAGCAGCCAACTGGAGACAAAAAGAGCAAAATAACACCCGTGGGCTGGTAGGGAGGGCTCAACTAAGCTGCGGATCCATAAACAAAAGTTCCTATAAATAGAGAAAGCCATTTGGAGAAAGAAGGGAGGATAACTGAATAATTCATGATAGAAGAAAAATCAAGCAGATTTTCTAAAACTTGAACTTAGCCATTACATGTTCCCCTGCAGAACATTAGTTTCCCAAGAGCACAGTTTGAAAACCTTGGATCTAGCTGAGCTTTCAAATGTTCCTCCACATGTGTGATTTCAAGAGCACAGAATAATTCTTTACATTTGAAATGTATGAAGTTTTGTCATATACTGTATATTCATTAGGTTGATATTTTTGAAGTACGCAGATCAAATCTCGTATGAAAAGTGTTGTTGTAATACATCATTTAGGAAAATATTTGATTCAGATGCCCTGCCTTATCATTCCCACAGCACTACAGGGTAGTTCCTCAAAAACTCACAACACATAAAATTAGATTTCTTATTCCATAGGGTGTAGTATAGGCCTAGGAATGTTTTGGACAAGACAGTCTTCAACGGCCACAGAGGCCAAGGTAAGATCCTCCACTTAGTTCAAGGGCTGTTGGTGACACCACATTTTAAAATTACACTTGGTTCCACAGAGGACTCTTGGTAAATATGTGTTATTCCTTCAAACTAATCACCACTTTCTCATTGTCACTAGCAAAAATTGGAACCACAGCAAAATATCAGATGGAAAAGCCAGAAGGAATTCTATGAACAGCATGCAATTCTCCTAGACTCTAGCAAACAGTCCCAAGGCCTTTATTACTAATTTAATGCTCTCAGAACAATTCACAGTTATTTCCAGACAAAGATACTTCCAGACTATGAGCTCCAGAGCCTTTTACAATTTCATACCTGATAACTGCCTGGAGGCCCACTAACATTTCCAATTCAACAAGACCAAAATTAGCCCATCACCTTCTCACCAAAATCCTCACTTCCTCTGCCTCTATAATACATAGTAACCTTATTATTTACCCAGTTTCCTAATCTAGAATATTCAGCACATTATTCTCCACGTTAAGTTCAATCATTTCAGTCTCCAAAGTTTACATATTTCTATCCTCTTCTCTTCCTTGTCCATATCTGTGCCCCCATTCCTTGTCACTTGGATTATTACAATAGCCATGAAATCAAGTAATCCTCCTAAAATGCTTTCTACCTCCTGCCATCCACCCTCACAGCAGCACAAAGGCATCTTCCTAAAACATAAATCTGTTTGCACCCCTCCCCTGCATCAAAGCCTTGGTAGATCCCCATTTTCTTCAGGATGAAGACCAATTCCTGTGCATGCTTGTAGAGCCCTTTACAAGTTCATGTCAATCTCTATTTCCAATCTCCCTTTCCCAGAGCTCTGACACTGCATGACTTATGCTTCCCTACACAAAACTGATTATTCCTCTCACATGCCTATATTTTAGCATGTGCTGTAATATCTGTTTAAAGTGATCTTCTCTGGTTCTTTATGTTGCAAATACCTACTTTTCGTTCAAGTTCTGGCTTCTGCATAATTTTTCCTAAAAAATCTTCCCTCCTTCCCCAGGGTACTAGTCTCTCCTCTCTCTGCATCATCCTCATGCCTCTACTTACTTCTTATGGGCTGAATTGTGTCCCCCCAAAATATATGTCCATGACCTAACTCCTAGTACTGTGAGCATGACCTTATTTGTAATGAGGGTCTTTGCAGATGCAGTTGAGTGGAGGTGAGATCATACTGGATTCAATGACCAGTGTCCTTACAAAAGGAGGGAAGTCTAGACACAGACAAATACACACCAGGGTAAACATCTTGTGAAGATTTAAATGTAGATGAAGTGGTGCATCTCCAAGCCAGGGAACACCAAATATTGCTGGTAAAAGCCAGAAGCTAACAGACAGGCATGAAATAAATACTCCCCCAGACGCCTCAAAAGGAAATAACCCAGCTGACAGCTTGACTTTGGACTTCTAGCCTTTATAGCCCTAGGAAACTAATAGCTACCCAATCTTAGAGTTCTTTATATCACTGCTCTTTAGTTTATACTATTTCTGCCACAAAACAGTAAATTCCTGCACAACAAAACCTGTACTTTGTTTTGTTTCTTTCCTCCCTGTTTCCAATCCTTCCCCACTTCCAGTTCACCAAGCATATTTCCTGAACGCTGGTAGGCACCAAAAGCCATAGAATAAAAGAAAAAAAGTGGAGGATAGGAAGGAGGCTAAGAGAAGGCACCACCATCATCATGGTAGATGGCCTGAAGAAAATGACATATCTTAACCATTCCATCAAATGCTTCCTGATGTCTTCATTAAACATTTTTCTCTAAGAAAATTTACAATTTTAAGGCTTCTAATTATGGATGAGAAGTATGGTCTGTTTATATTGATGATAAAAACTAGTAACCAGTGTTTGGGATCCAACCTGCAGATATGATTTCTTTAGCCCTCAGAATATTTGGTCCACTAAAAGTTTTCTTTGTCAAGTTTTTATTAGTGTTTAACCTTTAAAATCATACATAAAATCCAAAGTTGGGGTTTCTTTAACAAAAGATGACTGGCAAACAATGGCCTCTCATTCCTATGTGTCTGTAGCATCCAGCCTCTAAGTGGTGGTGTCCCCTCAGGTAACACTCAGCCTCTCCTATTCACCACAGTCCCCAGCACACTGTCACCTCTTTTCCTAGATCATTTTGCTTATGTATATCATCTGCCTGGAGTCTGCAGCCCACAGACTGCCATAGGAATGAAGATGGTAAATGTGTCGCAAATACTTTTTAAATAAATCTTTATTCCAAAATATTATTCATATTTTCAAACAATAACTATGAAGAAAATGCAAGCATGGGTGTGCGCATTAAGATAAGTAAATTCTGGGCAGCCCCGGTGGCCCAGCGGTTTAGTGCCGCGTTCAGCCCAGGGTGTGATCCTAAAGACCCAGGATCGAGTCCCACGTCAGGCTCCCTGCATGGAATGTCTCTGCCTCTCTCTCTCTCTCTCTCTCTCTCTCTCTCTCTCTCTGTGTGTGTGTGTGTGTGTGTGTGTGTGTCTGTCACGAATAAATGAATAAAATCCTTTTTTAAAAAAAGATAAGTAAATTGCTAGGGTTGTCCAGAAGATTCAGACTTTGGGATTCTTATTAATAAAACTATCAGATCACCTTCTACAACCCTAGAGAGTGTGAGCCTTAGCCTTCTTCTCTCACTCTTCACCACAGCTATCCAACACTCTGAGGCAAATAAAAGGGTACAGATAGCACTTTTGCTATTTTAATAACCTAAATGGCCTCAAACTCAGGTTCACAGTAAATGCTCTTGTGGTATTTATCATTTTGAAAATAAGTTCAAGAAGCAAAGCAACTCTAAAATGTCCTTTAAATGACAGCATTAGCTCACAGATACCACAGAAAAATGTCTGTTACAATTTATATGCACTTTACTTCGTTGTACCTTCTCTTCATCATTTCATTTTTCTTGGAAAAACCAGAAACACTGAAGGCTTAGGCTGAAAATTAAAGAAAAGAGAAATCTTCAGATTAAAAAAAAATTAGTATTTCCATTTTAGTTCCTGAAAGGTATATGATGTTTCTGGAATTGAACAGCATTGGTTTTGTCAATATAAGATTCTTTCTCTATGTTGAGATGGCTTTCCACAAATGTGTACCACCAATGAATAGAGTTCCCTCTTCAGCATTTTTAGATGAATTTTGTGGAAGAAAAGACCCCCTGAAAAATTATCCAGTGACTAATCTGCTCCTGAGGGAATACTCTTGGGAATCAGGATCTCAAAATCCCCTCATAAGAGATGTGGCTACTAAAGAAAGTGTAACCTGAGTTTATTGGAAATGCTTTCCACTGAAATGTTAGACCAGGAATCTCCCTCTATTTGCATTGAATTATTAATATACTTTATGAGCATCTTTGAGATTTCCATTTCTTCAGAGAAAAATAGAATGATAATGGGGTAAATCATAAGAGGGAACAAATATAGTTCTCAAAATTTGCTTCTCAAATGTTTTGACAGGGGATCATTTATGTGTTCCATTCTTGACCTAAGTCCTTCCTAATTTACCCAGTTTCTAAGTATTACTTTCAGTGATGTGCTGATGAATTAAATGAAGGCTGGGATATGACTGCTTTATAAGACTTTTAAGGGTCATGGTCTCTGTTTATAGAGTTCCCCAAACCAAAATACTTAATAAAAGTCAAATCTCTAATTCCTTTTCAGGTATATATAGGAAAAAGAAAAATATAATGGAAATATCAACCCAAATTATCTAAAAGCTTCTTGTGGCAAAGGATAATTGAATTTCAGGACATGGAACAGTTATAAGAAAAGAAAGCTATTAAAGCATGTGTACAGAAGCTTGATTGGTATACTCAGAAAATAGATCATATGTGGTTATAAATGGAAACGTGTGCTTCTGGGTCTCTTTAGTTTGTATAAATAATAAAGTGTTTTTTATTATCTACATGACATTTCTTATTGGACAGATTGTTTTGTCTGAAGGAGACAGATGGAAGATGGATAATTTCCTATTTTTTTATTAGTTTCAGAGGTAGAATTTAGTGATTCATCAGTTGCATATAACACCCAGTGCTCATTACATCAAGGGTCCTCCTTGATGTCCATGACCCAATTATTCCTTCCCCCTACCCACCTCCCCTCCTGCAACCTTCAGTTTGTTTCCTAGAATTCAGCATCTTTTGTGGTTTTTCCTCTCTCGATTTTCATCTTATTTTTTCCTTCCCTTCCCCTATGTTCATCTTTTTTGTTTCTTAAATTCCACATATGAGTGAAGTCATATGGTATTTCTTTTTTTCTGACTGACTTACTTTATTTAGCATCCACATCATTGCAAATGACAAGCTTTCATTCTTTTCAATGGCTGAGAATATTCCATTATATATACATGTATATATTCTATCATAGATTCCATATATATATATATATATATATATATATATATATATATGCCACCTCTTCTTTATCTATTCATTTGTTAATGGAAATCTGGGCTCTTTCCATATTTTAGCTATTATGGACATTGGGGTTCATGTGCTCCTTTGATTCACTATGTATCCTTTGCATACATACCTAGTAGTGCAGTTACTGGGTTGTAGGGTAGCTCTTTTATTTTTAAGATTTTATTTACTTAGTTGAGAGAGAGTGAGAGAGCACAAGCAGGGAGAGTGGCAGAGGGAGAGAGAGAAGCAGGCTCCTCTCTGAGCTGGGAGCTCAATGTGGGACTCAATCCCAGGACCCTGGGATCCTGACCTGAATCAAGGGCAGATGCTTCACCAACTGAGCCACCCAGGTGCCTGGTTAGCTCTATTTTTAACTTTTTGTGAAATCTCCAAACCGTTTTTCAGAGTAGCTCTACCAGTTTGCATTATCAACAAGAGTGTAAGAGGATTCCCCTTTCTACACATCTTTGCCAACATTTGTTGTTTCCTGAGTTGTTAATTTTAGCCATTCTGATAGGTGTGAGGTGGTAGCTCATTTATATATTACAATATGATTATACCATAACATTGGCTAACACCTTTATCATATGACATAATTATCATTTCTGGGGTGAGAACATTTAAGATCTGGTCTCTCAGCAACTTTGAAGTTTATAATACAGTATTGTTCCCTATAACCACTATAGTACTATATTAGCTCTCCAGAACTTACTTATCCAGTAGTTGTAAGTCTGTAAGTTATGCAATATTTCCCAATTCCCCCACATCCCAAGTCCCTGGTAACCACCACTGTACCCTGTTTTTATGAGTTCAGCTTTTAACATATAAAAGCGATATCATGCAGTCTCTTAATGTTCTGTTGAATTGATTTACTAATATTAAAAAGTCCTCTCATCCTTTACCCTAAATTCCTCCCTAAACATTGAAAACATGACTCTCTCAGGCAGTTAGATGCCAGTAAGGGTTTTCCTCCTTTCACTGATGAAGAGTTCATTAGCTAAAAATGAAAATGTTTCTTCTACTGCAAGGAGAACTGCAGCTGGTTTGCTTGCTAGTAAGTTCACCTGCTGTTATGGGTTGAATCATTTGGATAATGATTTGGACCATTTTTGGAGAGGATCTTCACAAAAGTAATCAGGTTAAGATGGAGTCATGAAGGTGGCCCTAATCTAATTTGACTGGTGTGTTTATAAAAAGGGGGGAAATGGAAACAGATACACAACAGAGAGAGAAAACACCATGTGAAAGTGGGGGATCAGGGTATATCTATAAGCCAAGGAATACCAAAAATTGCCACCAAATCACAAGAAGTTGAGATAAAGGCAAGAAAAAGATTTCCCCATTGCCCTCAGAAGGAACGACCCAAAGTACACCTTGATCTTTTAGCCTCTAGAACTGTGAGACAATAAACTTCCATTGTTTAAGCCACCCAGTTTCTGGTTCTTTGTTACAGCAGCCCTTGCAAACTAATACAGCCGTCAAGGATAGTGTTCTTTCTTGAAAGCACATTCTGACCTCAATCAGACCTGTTAATTATTCTGGTCCTGCTAGCTAATGAGTTTTTAAAGTCTCATTGGGCCCAGCATTAAGAGGAGTTTCCATACCAGCTGCGAAGGGCTTCTTTGCTGTCTTAAAAGGCTAATGTCAGTTCTGATTTTTTTAATCCAAAGCTCCTTTCATCCTATCAGCCCCTGGACTCACAATTTGGCCATCCCTACCACCACACACACACACACACACCTTTCCCCTCCCAGGCTCTACAAGGGGAGCAGGGCATCCAATCTCTCCATTTCAAATCCACTGTTCCAATTTTCCCCTCATCTTCCACCCTCCAGTTAGAAGGGAGTATTTTCTAAACTCTGAGAGAGTTTTCCTTTCATGTTTCTGACCAAGAGATTTTATCTACACCTGAGATTCTTCTCTTACAATGGAGTTTAAGCCTCAGGAAAAATCAGTCATGGAAGCTTTTGCTTCACCCCTGCTTTCCTCCTAACATAACCCTCCCCACTGTTGCCACTTTCTAGTAGATTCCCACCAGGACACTAGAATGCTCCCTCAAAGCATTGGAATATGCCATTCCTTCCATTTGTGTTCTCACAAGTTTCTGTGTGATAACTGTTGAAAGAAATGGATATCATGAAGTAACAACTGTACAGAGGACAGGATTGCCCTCCTATCTTGCTTTTTCAAACTTCTCATTTGTCTCTCACCACTCATTTATGCTCAGCTGTATGCTTTAGCCTTTTTCATCCTCTCCTCCATCCTCCACCAAGCTGAGTGATAAAAGAATCTCAGGAGGAAAATGGACCTGCCTCCACCACATGCCCACAGTGTTTCAAAGAATGTATTGAGGTCCTAAAGAAAAATTTGAAATTTTATAATTATCTGAAACTGTAAATGGTACATAAAATCAGCTATAAAAACTGAAACATAAAGAAGGCTGTTTTAGGATTATGTAAATAAATCTCAATATTTTAAAAGATATAGAATAAAACAGACTCTGTATTCTATCTCTGGAAGAGATCTACTATCACCAGGCCCATCAACCTGCTTTCTTTTCCCTAAGTCATTTTATTTATGCTAGTCTGTGTCCATCCCCATACAATAACGGTTCCCAAAATGGGTTGCTCAAAGACGCACAATACCCCGTCAAGAAGCACTGAATCCTAAATCTTTGTATTTAAGCTTCTCTTGTAATTCTGAGTACTGATCAGGTTAGGGAACCACTGCTAAAAAGCCATTCCAGAAAATACAAATTAATCACACTATATTTTCTGTCACGAACAAATCCATAATTTCTAGCACTCTTTTAGCCACTCCACACCCTTGCCCATCATTGAAATTACAGATCAGTGTCCCAGGAATTAAATAGGCAATAGAGTGCTACTGTGGCTAGAAGCTAGTAGCCACTGGGTCCCCAGTGTAGCAGTCTAACTTTGGATTTGCTCTCTAGTTCAACATACCAGCTTTGTCTGCATCCAGGCAGACATCCTAGGCAGGAAGCCCAGTGCCCAAGGCAAGGCATTTCCCAGAGGTTAATTGTTAATCACCACAACAAAGAAAGAGCTGGTAGGTAAGAGCAAAATGGTAGCCACATGCCTTCTGGTATTTGGTAAGCAGTGCAACTTGTACTGGAACATGTTTCTTTAGATCTTTTTTATTTGTATGTGTGTGTGTGTGTGTGTGTATATATATATATATATTAAGATTTTATTTATTTATTCATGAGAGACACAGAGAGAGAGAGAGACACGCAGAGACAAAGGCAGAGGGAGAAGCAGGCTCCATGCAGGGAGCCTGACATGGGACTTGATACCTAGTCTCCAGGATCAGGCCCTGGACTGAAGGTGTCACTAAACCACTGAGCCATGAGGGCTGCCCCTATTTTTGTATATATATATTTTTTATTGGAGTTCGATTTGCCAACATATAGCATAACACCCAGTGCTCATCCTGTCCAGTGCCCCCCTCAGTGCCTGTCACCCAGTCACCCCATCCCCCCGCCCACCTCCCTTTCCACCACCCCTTGTTCATTTCCCAGAGTTAGGAGTCTCTCATGGTCTGTCACCCTCACTGATATTTCCCACTCATTTTCTCTCCTTTCCCCTTTACTCCCTTTCACAATTATTTATATTCCCCAAATGAATGAGACCATATAATGTTTGTCCTTCTCTGATTGACTTATTTCACTCAGCATAATACCCTGAGTTCCATCCACATCGAGGCAAATGGTGGATGTTTCTCGTTTCTAATGGCTGAGTAATATTCCATTGTATACATAAACCACATCTTCTTTATCTACTCATCTTTTGATGGACACCGAGGCTCCTTCCACAGTTTGGCTATTGTGGGCATTGCTGCTAGAAACATCAGGGTGCAGGTGTTCCAGTGTTTCACTGCATCTGTATGTTTGGGGTAAATCCCAAGCAGGGTAATTGCTGGGTCGTAGGGCAGGTCTATTTTTAACTCTTTGAGGAACCTCCACACAGTTTTCCAGAGTGGCTGCACCAGTTCACATTCCCACCAACAGCGCAAGAGGGTTCCCCTTTCTCCACATCCTCTCCAACATTTGTGGTTTCCTATCTTGTTAATTTTCCCCATTCTCACTGGTGTGAGGTGGTATCTCATTGTGGTTTTGATTTGTATTTCCCTGATGGCAAGTGATGCAGAGCATTTTCTCATGTGCTTGTTGGCCATGTCTATTGTCTTCCTTTGTGAGATTTCTGTTCATGTCTTTTGCCCATTTCACGATTAGATTGTGTGTTTCTTTGCTGTTGAGTTTAATAAGTTCTTTATAGATCTTGGATACTAGCCCTTTATCTGATAGGTCATTTGCAAATATCTTCTCCCATTCTGTAGGTTGTGTTTTAGTTTTGTTGACAGTTTCATTTGCTGTGCAGAAGCTTTTTATCTTGATGAAATCCCAATAGTTCATTTTTGCTTTTGTTTCTTTTGCCTTCATGGATGTATCTTGTAAGAAGCTGCTGTGGCCAAGTTCAAAAAGGGTGTTGCCTGTGTTCTCCTCTAGGATTTTGATGGCTTCTTGTCTCACATTTAGATCTTTCATCCATTTTGAGTTTATCTTTGTGTATGGTGTAAGAGAGTGGTCTAGTTTCATTCTTCTGCATGTGGATATCCCATTCTCCCAGCACCATTTATTGAAGAGACTGTCGTTTTTCCAATGGATAGTCATTCCTCCTTTGTTGAATATTAGTTGGCCATAAAGTTGAGGGCCCATTTCTGGATTCCCTGTTCTGTTGCATTGATCTATGTGTCTGTTTTTGTGCCAGTACCACACTGTCTTGATGATCACAGCTTTGTAGTACAACTTGAAATCCGGCATTGTGATGCCCCTGGTTCTGGTTTTCTTTTTCAATATTCCCCTGGCTATTCGGGGTCTTTTCTGATTCCACACAAATCTTAACATGATTTGTTCCAACTCTCTGAAGAAAGTCCATGGTATTTTGATAGGGATTGCATCAAACGTGTAAATTGCACTGGGTAACATTGACATTTTCACAATATTAATTCTTCCAATCCATGAGCATGGAATATTTTTCCATCTCTTTGTGTCTTCCTCAATTTCTTTCAGAAGCGTTCTGTAGTTTTTAGGGTATAGATCCTTTACCTCTTCGGTTAGGTTTATCCCTAGGTATATTATGCTTTTGTGTGGAATTGTAAATGGTATTGATTCCTTAAATTCTCTTTCTTCAGTCTCATTGTTAGTGTATAGAAATGCCACTGGTTTCTGGGCATTGATTTTGTATCCTGCCACATTGTTGAATTGCTGTATGAGTTCTGGCAATCTTGGGGTGGAGGCTTTGGGTTTTCTATGTAGAGTATCATGTCATCTGTGAAGAGGGAGAGTTTGACTTCTTCTTTGCCAATTTGAATGCCTTTAATGTCTTTTTGTTGTCTGATTGCTGAGGCTAGGACTTCCAGTACTATGTTGAATAGCAGTGGTGAGAGTGGACATCCCTGTCTAGTTCCTGATCTTAGGGGAAAGGCTCCCAGTGCTTCCCCATTGAGAATGATATTTGCTGTGGGCTTTTCACAGATGGCTTTTAAGATGTCGAGGAATGTTCCCTCTATTCCTACACTCTGAAGAGTTTTGATCAGGAATGGATGCTGAATTTTGTCAAATGCTTTCTCTGCATCTATTGAGAGGATCATATAGTTCTTGTTTTTTCTCTTGCTGATATGATGAACCACATTGATTGTTTAACGAGTGTTGAACCAGCCTTGCATCCCGGGGATAAATCCCACTTGGTCATGATGAATTATTTTCTTAATATATTGTTGGATCCTACTGGCTAGTATCTGGTTGAGAATTTTTGCATTTGTGTTCATCAGGGATATTTGTCTATCATTCTCCTTTTTGGTGGGATCTTTGTCTGGTTTTGGAATTCAGGCGATGCTGGTCTCATAGAATGAGTTTAGAAGTATTCCATCTTTTTCTATCTTTTGGAATAGCTTTAGTAGAATAGATATGATTTCTTCTTTAAACGTTTGATAGAATTCCCCAGGGAAGCCATCTGGCCCAGGATTTTTGTGTCTTGGGAGGTTATTGATGACTGCTTCAATTTCCTCCCTGGTTATTGGTCTGTTCAGGTTTTCTATTTCTTCCTGTTCCAGGTTTGGTAGTTTGTGGTTTTCCAGAAATGCATCCATTTTTTCTAGATTGCCTAATTTATTGGCGTATAGCTCTTCATAATATGTTTTTAAAATTGTATTTCCTTGGTATTGGTGGTGATCTCTCTTTTTTCATTCGTGATTTTATTAATTAGAGTCTTTTCTCTTTTGTTTTTAATAAGGATGGGTAATGGTTTATCTATCTTATTAATTCTTTCAAAGAACCAACTTCTGATTTTGTTGATCTGTTCTACAGTTCTTCTGGTCTCTATTTAATTGAGTTCTGCTCGAATCTTTATTAACTCCCTTCTGCTGAGTGTAAATTTTATTTGCTGTTCTTTCTCCAGTTCCTTTAGGTGCAAGGTTAGCTTGTGTATTTGAGTTTTTTCCAATTTTTTTAGGGATGCTTGCATTGCAATGTATTTCCCTCTCAGGACTGCTTTTGCTGTATCCCAAAGATTTTGAATGGTTGTATCTTCATTCTCATTGGTTTCCATGAATCTTTTTAATTCTTCTCTAATTTCCTGGTTGACTCTTTCATCTTTTAGCAGGATGGTCTTTAACCTCCACGTGTTTGAATTTCTTCTAAATTTCTTCTTGTGATTGAGTTCTAGTTTCAAAGCATTATGGTCTGAAAATATGCAGGGGGAAAATCCTAATCTTTTGGTGTTAGTTAAGACCTGATTTGTGACCCAGTATGTGTTCTATTCTGGAGAAAGTTCCACGTGCACTTGAGAAGAATGTGTATTCAGTTGCGTTTGGATGTAAAGTTCTGTAAATATCTTTGAAATCCATCTGGTCCAATGTATCATTTAAAGCTCTTGTTTCTTTGGAGATATTGTGATTAGAATATCTGTCATTTGCAGAAAGCACTGTGTTGAAGTCTCCCAGTATTAGTGTATTATTATCTAAGTATGTTTTTACTTTGGTTATTTATTGATTGATATACTTAGCAGTTCTCACATTAGAGGCATAAATATTCATGATTGTTAGGTCCTCTTGTTGGATAGATCCTTTAAGTATGATAGAGTGTCCCTCTTCATCTCTTACTACAGTCTTTGGGATAAACTTTATCTGATATAAGGATGGCTACACCTGCCTTCTTTTGAGGTCCATTTGAATGGCAAATGGTTCTCCAACCTTTCATTTTCAGCCTGCAGGTGTCCTTAGGTCTCAAATGAGTCTCTCGTAGACAGCAAATAGATGGGTCTTGCTTTTTTATCCAGTCTGAAACCCTGTGCCTTTTGATGGGATCATTAAGCCCATTCACGTTCAGAGTTACTATTGAAAGATATGAATTTAGTGTCATCATAATACCTATTCATCCCTGTTTTTGTGGGTTATTTCTTTGGGCTTCCTCTTTTTTTACAGAGTCCCCCTTAATATTTCTTGCAGAGCTGGTTTGGTGGTCACATATTCTTTCAGTTTCTGCCTATCTTGGAAGCTCTTTATCTCTCCTTCCATTCTGAATGACAGCCTTGCTGGATAGAGTATTCTTGGCTGCATGTTCTCATTTAGGACCCTGAATATATCCTGCTAGTCTCTTGTCTCTTGCTACTAAGGATTTTCTCTTTATCTTTGGAATTTGCAAGTTTCACTATTAAATGTCGAGGTGTTGAACAGTTTTTATTGATTTTAGGGAGGAGGATCTCTCTGTATCCTGGATCTGAGTGCCTGTTTCCCTCCCCAAGTTAAGGAAATTCTCAGCTATGATTTGTTCAAATATGCTTTGTGGTCCTCTGTCCCTTTTGGCGCCCTCTGGAACCCCAATTAAACATAGATTTTTTTCCTTCTGAGGCTGTCATTTATTTCCCTTAATCTTTCCTCATGGTCTTTTAATTATTTTTCTCTTTTTTCCTCAGCTTCCTTCCTTGCCATCAACTTGTCTTCTATGTCACTCACTCTTTCTTCTACCTCATTAACCCTCACCGTTAGGACCTCCAGTTTGGATTGCATCTCATTTAATTGATTTTTAATTTCGGCCTGATTAGATCTAAATTCTGCAGTCATGAAGTCTCTTGAGTCCTTTATGCTTTTTTCTAGAGCCACCAGTAGCTGTATAATAGTGCTTCTGAATTGGCTTTCTGACATCAAATTGTAATCCATATTCTGTAACTCTGTGGGAGAGAGGACTGTTTCTGATTCTTTTGTGGTGAGTTCTTCTTTCTAGGCATTTTGCTCAGTACAGAGTGGCTAAAAATGAGTTGTACTGGAAAAAGGAAGAAAAAAAAGAAAGAAAGAAAAAACAAAAACAAAAAAAAACAAGGAGGGGTACCCTCTGGTTCTATATACTATAAATCCATCGACTTCGCCTGGAGCTTTCCAGTGCTGCCCAGCCAAGAACTTGGTCTTCCCCTTTCCTTCCACCTGGTCTCCTGGGAGAGGGGCCTGATGTGCTGATTCTCAGGTGTGTGCACCTGGGGGAGCTGCCCCACCCCTGCCAGGTTCACTCGGGGCCTGCGCTGTTAGAATCCTGCTCCTGGGGCCATGCAGCCCCTTCCGGGTGGAGCTACCACCTGACCTGCTCTGGGGCCCTGCCGGGCACACTCCAGCCCTTTACCACTTGGCCCGCAATGTGTGGCACTCTGCCCCCAGGGTGCCCCTACTCTGTTAGTGACCCCGGGAGCCTGGAGGCTCCACTGCCCCTCCTGTGGTTCTTCCAAGTTCCCTGCTGAGTGCCTTTCCATCTGGGAAGAATCCGGTGCAGATTTTTAAAGTTCCTGCTTCTCAAGGGCTGGGCTTTCCTAAACCGGAGGCTCTCGTGGGGCCCCCTCCCCGATTTGATTCTTTTTTATTTTTTTCTGCCTTCCTACCTTGTTAGAAATGCAAACTCTTCTCTCTCTAGCGTTCCAGCTGTTCTGTCTTTAAATCTCAGGTCGAATTTGTAGGTTTTCAGGATGATTTGAAAGTTATCTAGGTAAATTGGTGGGGAGAGATGACTTGGGGACCCTACTCCTCTGCCATCTTGCCCCCGTCCCCTGTTTCTTTAGATCTTGTTTTTAATTTCCCCACCAGCATTTCTAACCAATTGCCAAAATGCCTGGAGTTGTGGCGGTGAGCCAGTGTAGGCCTGCCACATAGCTCCTAGCACACTTGCCCTGGGCCATCTCTAAGGATGACTAAGAGGACAAACTTTCCTCACTCTGGCCCTATGTCAGATTCACGGGGGTGACCCAGGGCAAAATGTATTAGCAGTTATCTGCCCTGTGAGGGGGCAATCATCTGATATATGTTATCAGTTATCTGCCAACAGAAGTGTAAATTATTCATCAGTAGCTGAAATGTAAGGATACCCAGGGGCCAGGTTAGGGCTTAATAGTGATTACATATAAACTGGCATTCCAATGGTATTTGGAGTAATTCATGTGTATCATGTATTTAGTGTATCATGGCTTTAGAATATTGAGAGAGCAATCTGAATATTAAATGTAGTCTTGAAATTGAAATCATTGGGATCCCCGGGTGCCTCAGCAGTTGGCGCTGCCTTTGGCCCAGGGCATGATCCTGGAGCTCCCTGCATGGGGCCTGCTTCTCCCTGTGCCTGGGTCTCTGCCTCTCTCTCCCTCTCTCTTGTGTCTCTCATGAATGAATAAATAAAATCTTAAAAAAAAAATGGAAATCATGATACACATTGAAATATTGCAGGAGAAGCAGAATGTTCTTGATCATTCCAATCAACTGGTTGCAATAATGTTGCATTAATCAGAGGAGACTTGGGTTCTCTAAGCAGTTCTTCTGGGGAAGCAAATATTTTTCCTTTGGCAAGGTGCTTACTTCAGTGAGGAGGTTGAAGTGATCACAGAGGTATTTTATTTGAAGTGATCACAGAGGTAAATACTTTAGGTATTTAGGTTGAGTGTTCTGTGCTTTCATAAAATAAACCAGATTCTACCTCACAAATCACTTTTAAAAGTTATATGCAAAAGACAAAAATATGCTAATCCATTTAAAACAGATCCCTTTCTATACCTCCTCTAGAACCAACTCCTAGATTTTTTCACCATTTCAAAGAACCACAGATTTGCAGTTACAAGAAATAGAGGAGAGCTCCAAGTCCTATCCCAAACCAGTGAACTTTGGTGGCCTCTTCCAGTATGGTAACACTATTGTCAGATAAGAGTAGACAGATTTAAGATTAATTTTAGAATACAATTGATAGAATTTTGGATTGGATTAAATGTGGACAATGAGAAAGAAGGGAGAGTCCAGAATAATTTGTTTGGGATTGAATAAGTGGAGGCAAAAGTGCCGTTAACCAAGATGGAGAAAATAAGGGTAATTTTAAGGCAAACCTTCAGTCTGTAGGCTTTGGACACATTATGTTTGAGATGCCCATAAGATATTCAAGATATCAAGTAAACAGTTGGAACTTAAAAAAAAAAAAAAAGGCAAAGGCTTGGAGCTGAAAGTAGAGATCTGTCCTTAAAATACAGATTTGGTGTTTTTCAGCATATGAATAGGATTTATAGCAAAAAGAATGAAAAAGGAATGAGTGTAATAGAAAAGAGCACCAAGGACTGAAGTTTTGAGAGAATATGAAAAGAAGGAGAATTCAGCAAATAAGACTGGAAAGGAAGCACTAAAAATATAGGAGAAAAATTGAGAATAACCTACCATGCCAACTACTGAATCACACACTATTATAAATCTAGTAGCTTTTTTATCATGCTCATGAATTCCATCAGTCAGGAATGCAGAAGGAGCACAGCAAGATGGCCTGTTACTGCATAATATCTGTGATTCAACTAGAAAGAGTTGGAGGCTGAGCTGACAAGATGGTTGAGTGTTGGTCATCTGGAATCATCTTTCACTCATATGTCTGGAGCCTAGGCTGAGAACACTTGAATACAAGAACTGATGACAGGAGTATTTACACATAGCCCCTCCATGGGGCTCAGATTTTTCTAGATGGCTTCAATTAGTCTTCTTACTAAAAGCCTGAGACTCTATGCCAAACTTTCAGCCAACAAGGGAGAAACTGTTTAGCCTTTTGTGACTTAGCCTGGAAAGTCAAGCAGCATCTTCTGCTACATTCTATTACTTAAACCAAGTCCCAAGTACACCCAGACCCAAAGGCAAGGGAGGTCAATTTTACCACTTCACAGGGGAATGGCAAGTTTGCAGAAAAGCATGAAGCAGGAGCCTCGTATTAACCAATTCACGTTATATGCTACAGAGAAGCCTAATAATATGAAGACTTTAAGATGTCCAGATGAATTTGCAGCATCAGATGTTCCTAAGAGTCTTCCCTGAGTTCCTAAATATAATTAACATTGTCTTCTTTTGTCCTTTATTTGATCACCTGTCACAACGTAATCTAAATGTTTCTCCTACTAAACTGGAAGCTATTTGTGAGTAAGAAATAGGCTATCTCCATATTATTAATATTTTTATTTTTGAGACTTAACACAGTACCTGACACATAGTAGAGGTTCAATAGATGTTTGTTAAAGAGAAGACTCTAAACTTCTCTCTTTTCTTTTCTCTTGGTCCCCTATTTCTTACTACTTATAGGACAACTCTAGTAGGCCTTCCAGCCATCTCCTCAAACTCAAAGTCTCATGTTATTTATACTATGACAAATTGTTTGATTAGCTTTATCTGCATATAGCAGGAATAATTCCCCCAAACAATAAAAAAGATAATGTTAATTCTCTATCATATGAAAAATGTCCAGAGCTGGCATGGTAAGTTTACAGTACCAGGGAACCAGGCTTCTATTTTCCTGTTCTGCCTTCCTTATCACTTAACTTCCATCCTTAAAGTCATTTTGGCCCAATAGGACTGACACATTCCAGATTAACAACAGAAGGAGAAAGGAGAGAATAAAAGGAACACCTTTCAGCTGAGTCAACTCCCTTTAAGGAGCCTTACTTCAAGTACCATAGAGATTTTCCATTTATGATTTCATAGCCCAAACTTAGTCAATAACGCACTCCTGGCTAAAAAGGAAGATAAGATATATTTTCATTCTGACAAAAAAATAAAAATAAAAAAAAAAAACCAAAACCAAAAATACTGCCAGCTAACACAAGATCTTATTATTAGGGTCAAAAGATAAAATAGATATTCTAGTGTCTCTGAATTTCTTATCCAGCATTTCTATTACTGTTTATGCCATCATTTTAATTCTTGGATTCTGTTTGATCTTCATTTGCCCTTTAGAAAAAGAACTCTAGCAGCTTAAAGGAAAATGAATTGAAAGTGGAACAGACAGGATACATGGAGACTAGGAAGTTACAAGGCTATTGCAGAAATCTAAGACAAGAAAGATCAATGCCTAAACCTCAGAAGTGATGGCAGGAAGAAAGAGGAAAGGCTGTGAAAGAGCATAAAAGGAACAAAGATTTACAAGGCTGACAATTACTGACAATTTAAATATTTAAATCAAAGTGAAGAAAGTATATATGATGCCCGCTAGCAGTAGCTCTACCAACATAAAACATCATAGCAATGGCAGAAAGCCAATTACTTAAATGGATTATTCAAGAATAAGCAGACAGAGAAACTTGTGAAAACATTTTGGAATTTTAAAAAATACTTGACTATATTATGTGTTTACCTGTACCAAACTTGCTCTCTTAACAGAACTATTTACTCTGAATGGGTTAAAATAGTTCTGAACTCAGTGTTTGTGAAATGGTATATGTGTATTATTAGTATAGCATGATGTGTATGTGTACGACGTTGTGATTCATGAGTACGTGCCCAATGATTTTTACCACACTCCCCTCTGAGGTTTTGTGTGAATAAAATTACATTTATTTTTGGTTTTTATCTGATGCAAACAAATACAAGGAAAAGTAGGATAAGTAGAAAGATTAGGGTAGAGAAAAAAATACAAGGCCTTGTGTCTTTCTTCATTGTCACCTTTTCAACCAAAGAGTGAGTTTACTTGCTATAGGGATGTAGGAGAGTGAAAAATGTGTTGTAATATGAGACTTTTATTGTGAAAATAAAGATCTCTTAAATTAAGAACATCAATTTCATCTACTATGTAATATAAAGGAAAAAAACAACATCCTCTTATTTAAACATATTAAGAAAAGAATTGAAGAGATGACAACATATTCTCTACTGGCCTCTAACTCAATTAACACCTAGTGTCAGGGCTAATTCAGTCTCTAACTAAAGGTTCAGCCTTGCCACAGTTCCCAAGTTGACTCCTTCACTTATGCAACCAGCAGCATTCTTATTTGGTACCTACTTTGTGCTAAGCATTATTATAAGCACTGACGATAAAGTAGTGATTGTATTTCAATTACAATCCCTTTGTAATTTGTGTAGACAATGTCTACACATTTCCTCATAGCACAATTTTAATTTACATTTCCAATCTCCCCTGCAGTTAGATGAGGCCATAACATCAAGTTCTACTCTATAGAATGTCCTCCAGAAAACCTTTTTCAGTCTTCCATGCTCTTTTTCTCTTTCTATCCATTACCTGAATAGAAAATACTCTTAACGACCTGGGATTGGGGGTGTGGAGGGCGACAGGAGGGAAGGAGCTTCTGTCCCAAATGACAGTGTGGAACAAAGCCCAGGCTTCCTGATCCCTACCATCACCAAACCACATTAGACTATAAACTGCATAAGCAATAAATTCTCATTGTGTTTATTGGTATTGACATTTTGGAGCTGTCTGCTGATGTATCTTTCTATACAGACCTTGAGACTGCAGATACTTGGCATATTCACAGGAAAAGTCAGTACAGCTATATCAAAACAGGAAAAGGTAGGAGATGATGTCAGAGAGGTCCAAGAGCCAGGCATTTAGGCCTCTTATAAATACCACATAAAGCCTTGGATTTTAGTGTCACTGAGGCAAGGAAGCCACTGCAGGCTTTGAAGAGAGTGACATGATCTGATTCAGAATGTTAAAAGTGCCCCCTTTGTCTACATGTTGAAATATGAGCAAAGAGTGGTAATAGGAGGCTTTTGCAATAACCAAGTGAGAAATATTGGCTTGGACTAAGGTGGTAGCAGTAAAAGTTATACTTAAGTTATACTTTGAATACATTTTGAAGAGAAGGCCAAGATTGCTAATGGAGCACTATCAATATTTAAATCTCAAATATCCAACTGAAGATATAGAATAGAAAATTATGTTGATGAGTCAACTGTTCCCAGGAGATGTCAACTGTGAATTGGAACTATATGTTTTGGAGTTGCCAGCAGATAAAGAATACTGAAAGCTATGAGATTAGATAAGACCACCAAGGAAATAAGAATAAATAGAGAAAATAAATCCATGGATTGAGCCTTGGAACACACCAATACTGAGCAGGTGGAAAATCAAAAGGGACCAGCAGAGGAAGATAAGGATCAACAAAAGCAAATAAGGTAAGAAGATCACCCAGAAAGCCTGGAGCTGGCCTCTGAAGTCAAGTGAAGAAAGCATTTCAAAGAGGAAGAAATGATCATTAATGTCAATTTCTCCTTAGAGACCATGACAGTTGAGGACAGAGAACAGACCATTTAACAAAAAAGAGATTGTTGAATATTATACCAATAGTTTCAATGGTGGAGATAAAATCCTGACAGGAATGAGTTTTTAAAATAAGAGTGAAAGTAGAGGCAGAGAACATAGAGTTTGCTTTTGACGAATTTTACTGCAAAGCTGGCCTGCCACCAACATTTGTAAAGCTGGAGTCAGGAGTTCAAACAGAAGCTCCAGTCCTTAGGCTCACCTCCCTTGTCTTCCCATTCTCCATTCCACACTACATACATGCATGTGAGCACCCCATGCAGCTCACTCAATATTTGCCCCCTCTGGCATAGAGTTGCCTTTGAACCAATCCTCAGGCCTAGGGGTATACACACTGGTTATGTCAAGAGGACAGACCAGGGAAGAAGCTCACACAAGCAAAATCAGAGCCATTGGGAACAGCAAATTTTGGAGTCTCAAGTATCCAGAACACGGGCAAGGAAGAGAGGAGTATGGCAACATAAGTGTCAACATGTCCATGGTCAGCTATTTCTTCTATAATTCCATGAATGTATGATTTGTTTTTTTTAAGATTATTTATTCATGAAAGACAGAGAGAGAGAGAGAGAGAGAGAGAGAGGCACAGGCACAGGCAGAGGGAGAAGCAGGCTCCATGCAGGGAGCCCGATGCAGGACTCCATCCGGGACTCCAGGATCACACCCTGGGCCAAAGGCAGGCACTAAACTGCTGAGCCACCCAGGGATCCTCTGAATGTACAATTTGAATTACATTTTCAGCATTACCACTTCTTTTTAATATTTCAAGTTTTTAGTTAACAGTTAATATAAAGTGTAATATTAGCTTCAGGAGTAGAACTTAGTGATTCATCACTTCCGTATAAGACTCAGTGATCATCACAAAAGTGCCCTCCTTAATACCCATCACCCATTTAGCCCACCCCCCACTGCTACTTCCCCTCCAGCAACCTTCAGTTTGTTCTCTGTAGTTAAGAGTCTCTTGTGGTTTGCCTACATCTTTTTTTTCCTTTCCCCTATGTTCATTTGTTTTGTTTCTTAGATTCCACATATGAGTGAAATCATATGATATTTGTCTTTCTCTGATTGACTTATTTCACTTAACATAATATACTCTAGCTCCATCCAAGTCTTTGCAAATGACGAGACTTCATTCTTTTGATGGATGAGTAATATTCTGGTGTGTGTGTGTGTGTGTGCGTGTAACACCTTTTTTATCCATTCATCAGTCAATGACATTTGGGCTATTTCCATAATTTGGCTATTGTAGATAATGCTGCTATAAACATCAGGGTGCATATAAGGTACCACCTCATACCTGTCAGAATAGCTAAAATTAACAACCCGGGAGACAACAGATGTTGGCAACGATGTGGAGAGAGTGGAACCCTGATTGTTGGTGAGAATGAAAACTGCTACAGCCACTCTGGAAAACAGTATGGAGGTCCCTCAAAAAGTTAAAAATAAAACTACCACTTTTGCTTTCTTTGTTGCAATTTCATCTTATTAGCCAACTTCCATTTTAGTTTATCCATTTTTTTTTATAAAATGCCGCATGAGTTTATTAATGGAAGGCAACAGAATTACATACTTTGCTGTAAATGTGAACTGAGTTTCACAGTGACCAATCACCAACAGATTCAGAGAAGTGACATTATTGGTCACTAATCATGATGCACACGTGTTATTTACACAATGATCTGTGAACTGAACAGCTAGCAGCCAGATTTGTACTTTATGCCATTACTCAGCTAATATACTGTAATAGATGAAACTTGAACCATGTTGTTGGAAGACAGTTATTATTTAAACCATATAACTGAAATCTACGCCTATTCAAATCCTGCAAAGCTAGGATTGTTACTGCTGCTTTGAAAAACTGTAAGAAAACACAGGCAGTGGTTAGAGGATACATTTAGGGTCAAGGAGGATTTTTAAAAAGATTTTATTTATTTAAATGAGAGACACAGAGAGGCAGAAACCTAGGCAGAGGGAAAATCAGGCTCTATGCAGGGAACCTGATGTGGGACTTGATCCTGGCACCACAGAATCACGCCCTGAGCCAAAGGCAGGTGCTCAACCACTGAGCCACCCAGGGATCCCAAGGAGGATTTTTTTTAAGTGGAAAAAATTACACTTTTTATGATGATAGAATGGTCCTAAAGAGAGGAATAAGTGGGTGGTTGAGAAGAAGATATTTACAGGAGTAACACCTTTTCATAGGCAAAAGGAAATGGAATCTAATACATAAGTGGAGGGTTGGTTTTAGATAGAAGCACAAAAAGTTTATTTTAACTGCAAAGTAGAATAGGTTGTTGTTGAAAAGTAAGGTCTCTCTTGATTGCTACTATTTTCTCAGTGAAATAAAAACCCAAGTATTTAAATGATAATAAAGAAGAAATAGGAAATAATAAAGCCTTGAGAAAAGAGTTGTCTTGGAGAGAGGGAGAGTAATTTCTGAACCCTCTAAGAGCCACTCGAGATTAGTGATTGAAAAGAGACCTGTCAGCTTATTTTCCCCAGCCATTTTCATTCTGTCTGAATCCTATGTGATTTAAGAAACAGACCCATTCTCCTGCCCCAATTTTCAGCCAAACCCTCCCCATCCAAAAGGTCAATCACTGGAGAGTCTGTATTCAGAAAATCAAATGGAACCCTGGAGCTCCAAGTCAGGGTTCTCTGTTATCCCCATCAAGAACATAATAGTCCAAGAAACAAAAAACATAACTCAAGAAACGTAAGTTAAAGTTTTAACAGTAAGTAGAAAAATACATCATTGGCTTGCCTTGTTCTAGTTATTTAACATCGGAGAGAATATAAAATGTTTCTTAGAGAATTTTAAAGCAAGATACACACAAATCAAATAATTTCTTTGTTCTTTCACCTAAATTTCTATGGCTTACTGAATTCATTTTCCATACCATAATTTTCACATAGATTTAAAAATTCAGAGTGATTGAGTAGAGTTTGAATTGAAGACAAAATGAAGTAAGATAAGTCAACTAAAAGAAAATTCAGAAGTCGGACTAGTCCAACGCATAGATCACATGGCAAAAGTCAGTAAGGAAGTCATAACTCTCTTTCATGCAATAGTAACCACAGAGATTAAAAATGCAGTAGATTTTGATGTCCTAACAAAGAAGTTACATTTCTTTTTCTGAGAGAAAAATAAGACCTAAATAAAAGAATGAACCTAATTAAAGAAATTGAATTGACAAATGGTTTATCTATAAACAAAGCAAAAAACTCACTTTTCTGATTTCCACTTACCTCTTTTATTCCATGTCACACTTATTTTTTTTTCACTTCAAACTTTTTGTTTTTTTAGCATCCCTAAGGGAAGCCCTACCATTAGGGTTACCCTACCATTTCTTAGCACTCCAAGCTCTTGAGCTTCCTACACACATTGCCCCCTCTGACTACAGCACTTTACCCCATTTGTTCCTCTAGCTGGTACTTACACAACTTTCAGATCTCACCTTAAATGTTATTGCCCCAAAAGCCTTTCCTTCATTCTCCAACTAGTTTACATTTCCCTATCCTCTCTTTAAAAACACCTTATACTTTTACTTCATAGAATATGCCACAATTTGTAGTCAAATATTTATTTAACATCTATATTTCTTAAATAGTTATTTACCATCACCCTGATTATAAACTGCATGAGGGTAGGACTAAGTATGAATTGTCCACCATAGAATGGACAATAGCGGGCTCAGTGCCTGGAACATGGTAGTCTGCAATAATTAATCATGGAATAAGAATGATATTAACAAATAAGTACAGTCATTCACAGACCAGAATCTGGGGCAAGGGTTGTTTCATGTGTTTAAAGACTTTGAAGAGCAAAAAATAAGGAGAGGAAGAATGGAAGTCACTCAACTACTGCTTGAGAACAAAAAGTTAGCATGGGGTCCTGAGAAAGGACTAGAAGATATATCTGGGAGTCAAAGGACCTCATATTCACAGCTCATGGTCCTGCCACTTAGCCATTTTGACTCTGATAAAGGGACATCACCTTTCTTAACCTCAAATCTTAATATCTGAAAACTGATAGAGGGCATCAGGTGATATCTACACAGAAGATACTATCTGGCATCTCCCCTCTCATTTCCTTTTTATTTTTTTAATGTTATTTATTTATTTGAGAGACAGAGTGCATGTGTATGAGAGAGAGAGCAGGAGTGGGTAGAGCAGGTGGGAGAGGCAGAGGGAGAGGGAGAAGCAGACTTCCTGCTAAGCAGGGACATCCCTCCTCCCCCTGGAGTTCAAATTTAAAAAGTGATTTAATTTTTAAAACATGTCCTTCCTAATCAAAATTTCTGATGCACATTTCTAATGAGCCATGCTTAAATAGTATTTGTGCTTGAGTTTCTCCTACATATTGAATATCAGACTTAGTTGTGACTTTGGCAAAGGCTCTTAGACTTGGTCATGAAGAGAGCAATACAAAGCCATTTCAATTTATTTTTTACACAGCACTTTCAACAACCAAATAAAATCTAAAAGGATATCATCTCCCCCAATAGTTCTTTGAGAGAGAACATATCGTCCTGTAAAAATCCATGAATTTGGGGTCAGTAAGCCTGGGCTTGAATCCTGGCTTTGTTATTTAATAAATATACCACATTGAGCTAGATCATTACATTTTCTGAATTCCAATTTTCTCAACTTTAAATGGAAAACACTGTAATAAAAAAACTCTTAAACATGTTCTAATTTAAAATACGTGGCAACATCTCTGTTGGCCTGGAAAATGTACTTCTAATATCCAAGGGGCAACCTGATACCCAGTTGTGGCTCCACCCCACATGCTGGGTTTTACTCTAGACCTACTGTGTCAGAAATTCCCAGATAAGAAGACCAGATCATCTAGATCTTGTAAAAACTAAACAGGCTCTTCTGTTGTGCTTCCCTGGTTAGGAACAAGGAAGTGGAAGATAGTGGTCAGAAGTGCTGTGAAGCCCCATAAACTAGGTTTCAAAATTGAGAAGACATCTTCCAAAAGGGGCTGCTTCTTCTATGGCAGTGCTTAGGGATAAGTAAGGGATGTTCAAGAGACAGCTCACTTGCAACTGAAGGACAGAACCAAGCTGACAGTAGAGATGTAATCAAGTCAAAACAAAACAAAACAAACTGGGTACCTAGCTGGCTCAGTCAGTAGAGCATGTGACTCTTGATCTCTGAGTTGTAAATTTGAATACCACATTGGGTCTAGAGAGTATTTAAAAATAAAATCTGTTTTTAAAAAAGCAAATTTAATGGCTAGAAAATCAGAAGATTCAAATACAAGGTATTCACCAAGACTGTGGGCTCTCTGAGGGCAAGGCCATCAGAGATGGGACCAAAATACTTCTGAATTCCTGTTGGCCAGAGCAAGAACAAAATGGCAATTCAAAACTTTTATTATTATCGTTATTTTTATTACATTTTCTGTGCTGTTAATATTGTACTACAAGGTCATCTTCATGTTAGATTCTGTTTTGAGTGGGACAGGGATTGATATAGTCAACCTTATATCAATATGAATTGTTCACCATGGAGTGGACAATAGTGGGCTCACTATAATGTAAAAGGATTATTCCATGGAAAGAATGTGGCATCCCTCCAATTAAATTTTAAGTTTCTGATTTTCTCACCACAAAAATCCTAGAAGACAGCACAGGCAATAACTTCTCTGTCACCAGTCATAACAACTTTTTCTAGATAGGTCCATTGAGGCAAGGGAAACAAAAGGAAAAATAAACTGTCAGGACTATATCAAAATTAAAAGTTTCCACACAGCAAAGGAAACAATAAAAAAAAACTAAAAGGCAACTTATGGAATGCAGGAAGATATTTGCAAATGACATATCTGATAAAGAGTTAGTAATCAAATATATAAAGAACTTACAAAATTTGGGGCACCTGAGTGGCTAATTCGGTTAAACTTCTGCCTTTAGCTCAGGACCTGATCCTAAGATTCTGGGATTGAGCCCCGAAAAGGGCTCCCTGATCAATGGGAAGCCTACTTCTCTGTCTCCTTCTGCCCCTTTCTCACTGCTAGTGATAGTGCTCTCTCTCTCTCTCTACTCTCTCCCTCAAATAAATAAATAAAAACTTTTTTAAAAATTAAAAAAAAGAACCCATGAAACTTAGCTCTCAAAAAAAAATAATCCAATTTAAAAATTGGTAGAAGACATACATAGACATTTCTCCAAAGAAGACATACAGATGACCAACAGACATATAAAAAAAAATGTTCATCATCACTTATCATCAGGAAAATAAAAATCAAATATACCATGCAATATCACCTCACACCTGTCAGAATGCCTAAAATCAACAACACAAAAAACAACAGGTATAGGTGAGGACCTGGAAAAGTTGGAACACTCATGTACTGTTTTGAGAATGTAAACTGGTGCAACCACTATAGGAAACAGTATGGAGATTCCTCAAAAAGTTAAAAATAGGACGACCCTATGGTCTAGCAATGGAACTGCTAGATATTTACCCAAAGAACACAAAAACACTAATTCAAAGGGATACATGCACCCTTATGTTATAGCAGCATTATTTATAATAGCGAGGGCTGCCTTCGTATACTGTTGGAAGTGGAAGGTGAGGAGAAACTGTTCAACAATTTTTTTTAAAAAACTGGCAGTTATAAAAGCAGAACATAGGAACATCCTGTGATCCAACAATTGCACTCTGTTTATATATGTCCCTTCTGATATTCTTTCAAGATTCTAAATTTTAAAACCCAGAGTAATGTGTGCTCATGGGATTGGAGATGGACTTCAAGTTGTCACCTGGAGCATCGCGGCTGTGAAGGGACAGCAAAAGATGAATAAATTGCTGTTAGAGATAAGAAGTGACAATCAGACAAATGTCAACATTCCCTAAGAGTTGTTAGAAATATTTGGTAAATAAATAAATATCTTTTAAAAATTGGCTTACTACAATGGGATGGAGGCTGTTTTATTTGGACATTGAAGCAAAGGTCAATTTTGGGTTGATAGGGAAAAACTTAGCAATACCCAGGGCTACCTTGGTATTTCCTGCATCCTGACACATAACAGGTGCTGAAAATACTGGAAGGCTTAACAGTTAAGCACAATGGTTATGGAGATAGATTTAAATTGGAATCCCAGCTTTGTCAAGTGACTGAACATCTAGAAGCCTCTGTTTCTTTCTGTTTAAAATGGAGATGAGAAGGATTGAGTGAAATGATACATGTAAAGTATCTGGCATGTAGTAAGTACTCACTAAGCATTTTAGTTTGGGTTTTCATTTTACTTTAAGAGAGAGAATAGTGTTAGGTAGTATTATTTGAAGTGCTATAAGTTGCTTCAGTAGAATACCTAAATTCCTGATCAAAAAGCCAGGAGCAGGGCCACAGGAGGTCGTAAATAGCAAATTTCCCTCAAGGTGTTCTAAGGAAGTTCTCTTTGTTTCTGACAAAGCAGTGTCAAACAGCTGCCTCTGCTGGCAGATAATGACTTCCTCCATCTTCCTACTTCTAGATGGCATAGCATTAAAACCCCTGCCAGAGTGCCTTCCTCTATTCTTAAAGTTCAATAGAGGAAAAGATTCCATCCATTTCTTCAGGCACCTGTTCCCATGCACTGTAATCCCTCTTTTCAGAAATAGCTATTTTATTTTTAGGTAAATGTCTATGTTTATGTGAAGAAAAAATATTGTAGTAGGAGTTCTGAGTGTGCTCAGATTGAGCCTTGCCCATCACCTTTTATTTTATTCAGAACCCTTTCGAGGCAAGAGATGGAAAGCCAAATCATATCACTGCAAGAAAAAAATAGGCAAATGTTGGCTTTATAATGCGAAGTCCAGGAGTTGGTCTACATTCAAGTACAATAGGAGATGTTCAAACAGTATCCTTAAAAATCTGTTTCTCTTTCTTTTTATCCTTTGTTCTGCTTCCCTCTGTGCTAATGTCAGTGTCCAGGATATGCTTGCCTTACAGAATCTGACCTCAGAAGGATAGGGGCTACTTCACTCTTCTCATTGTCCCCATCACACCAAATAACAAATATCCCATACTCCACTCCTTTCCACATAATTCCCAATAAGGGAGGTAGGTGCAAGAAACAATAGTCAAATATGAATCAAAATGCCAACACTCCCCCCTCCCAATAAAGTAAGATAAAGCATTCGGGTAAACTCTGAATTTGAGGATACAGCTCAGTCAGTCCTAGAGGCCTTAGTAAGGTTTTCTGCTTTCCTCCTCCAAATGAAAATGGAGAACCTGGCTTACTGATCCAATTAATAAGGGACAGAAGCATAAAAATGTTTACCTTTAGCCCAGAAGACTGACCTAGAGCCTGCATAGTTCTGATACAGATCAATATGTGCTGGTTGCTGCATTTTTAAAGGGTCTCATGACTGTCTATAAACCTCACCCATGGTTAATATCATACTGAATGGTCAGCACCAGAGAAATCTTGAAAACATAGTTTTATGAGTAGAAATTAAAAAAAAAACATTTATGATCTAATACCCCCTATATATCCCCTTCCCCCTTGAGCACTAAGCATTATAACCACCAGTTTCCTACAGCCAAGGTTCAGCTCTTTCTGCCCATGGGTCCTGTCTCTGTGCTACTTAAGTAAACTTACTAAGTCACACCATACAATATCTCAAGAATTCTTTCCTGCAACACAATCCTTTCCAGAGACAGAAGAGGGAGAAGAAAAACTTGAGTCTACCTTGAGTAAGAAAGCACTGTGCACAGTGACCCCGCAAATTACAAAGTAGGGCCTAAGTTATCAACCTCGTTGGCACTGAAGTGATGAAGCAGGATTGAGAAGGCACGAGAAGAGGCACGACAGAGGGCCCCTGCAACACGGATGCATCTCTTCCAGGGCTCAACGGGATTTTGACTAACAATTAAGATACTGTTTGAGTATCTTAACAATTTAAGATACTGTTTGTTTGAACTGTTTGAGGTTACACAGTGAGAAAAGGAACAGAGGGATTTCCCATCCTGCAGAACAGAACTTGAACTATCCATGCTGGAAGGACTGCCTTCCACAAAAGCTTCTCACCAAGTGAAGAGTGTTTGCCCTAGCACTAGAGCCCACCACGGTTCACTTCCTGCTTTGTTATAACTCAGTGTTCAAAAGAAATAATTTGTCCTCTGGAGCCCATACACTGTGCTCACCACCTGCAGAGACATCCCACCATCTAATTTTGTGTTGATTCAATCCATTAACTTCAGGAATGGCATTTCCACCTCAATAAGTAAACTGGCAGATGTGCATTTTCTCACTGTTTGGAATCTAGAATGACACCATGTGAGGTGTCTCTGTGAAATGCACATTTCATACTTCTGGTTTCTTATCCCCGCCACCTTCTCTTATTTTCACACTATAATTTCTGGGATTGACAGTGGCCCATCCCAGCAAATCCTAGTTCTGCTTTTCAGAATAACTAGGTGCTATTCATCCAATATAAACTCTCTCAATTTATTTTCCCTTTGTCTTAAAATTTGATTAACATTCTCCTTGTGTCCTCTCTCCTTTCTGCCCTAAAAGGGCCTCCATTCTAAGGCTTAGTGACTCCTTCTAGGTTATTGTTTCATCTCTCCACTTGTTCTTTCTCTTTACTCCTGGCTCTTGCCCTCAGCCTTAAAATATGTTCAAGTCTCTCCACCATATAAAAAAAAAAAGAAAGAAAGAAAGAAAGAAAGAAAGAAAGAAAGAAAGAAAGAAAGAAAGAAAGAAAGAAAGAAAACAAAAAACAATTCAATAAGTACAAAATGAAATCTTTCTTCAGATATGTTTTCTTCAAGCTGTCATTTTCTTTTTCCTATAATTGGCAGACTGATTAATATCACAGACTTCCTCTGTTCGTGACCACTTCCTACATCTGATTTTGTCCTTATTAGTGTAACCTAGCTTCCACAAATCTGTGTTTCTTCATTCCACTCCTCATTCCATCCTTTTTTCCTACCTCTTTTTTAAAAAATATTTTTATTTATTTATTCATGAGAGAGAGAGAGAGAGAGAGAGAGAGTTAGGCAGAGACACAGGCAGAGGGAGAAGCAGGCTCCATACAGGGAGCCCAATGTGGGACTCGGCCCTGGGCTGAAGGTGGCTAAACCGCTGAGCCACCCAGGCTGCCCCCTACCTAACTCTTGTGAAGACGGGGATCTTGTGATATTTTATCCAGCACTTTATAAATACCTAGCACAGATCCCATGCTCAATTAATATTTGTTTGATTAACAAATAACTAATGGATACTGTTAATTACTCCTTTGATTTCACCACTCTTCTGGCTTCTGGGATATTGTATTATCTCTGGTTTTTCTCTTCTTCTATTTCTTGTCCTTCTCATTCTCTTTATTCTGGTTTATACCCATTGAATGTAGACATTCTCTGGGATTCTTTTGTGTTTTCTTCCTTATCCGTATTCTCTAAGTACATCATCATCATTCTCAAAATCTCAAATCTCACATATATTTGGATGATTCTTTCTCTGAACTTAATTTTTCCTTGATTCCAGTCATTATTCCCTACAATAGGTGTTCTACAGAAGACTTCGATTGGACTTGGCCACACCTGAAATCATTATCTCCCCTTAGCCAAACCTACTGGTCCTCCAGTCTTCCCAACATTCATTCCTGCCATCATTTACTTGGGCAGTGGGTTCACTTTTCCTCTCTTTCATATTTGTGTAGTCTATAAACCTGGCACAATAATAAGCACTGAAAATGCAAATATGAAAATGGTTTGGTGCCTGCCTGCCTTCCAAGAATGTTGTAGTGTATTCAGGTAGACCAAAACATACATAACTCTAATGTAAGATGAAGTTAACAATGATGGAGGTGTACCCTAGAGGCTGTCAGAGTACCTCGGAGTCTAGTACAATAGAGGAAGGAAATCTCTGAGTCTTGAAGGAGGATACTGATTAGGTAGGCAAATCGTGGTATACAGAGAGAGCAGTTTAGCCTGATGTGTGACAAGGATTTCCATTACTATAGGTGAGAAATATAGGAGTCCTAAGAGGTCAGAATTTGAAATCAAATCTGCCCTACCTACTGTGTCTTGCGCTGTTGTTCTCTGATGAAGAACCTTTACATTGCTCTATCATCACTTATGTTTTTTTTTTTTAGAAGTTTTGTTTTTTTTTAATTTTTATTTATTTATAATAGTCACACAGAGAGAGAGAGAGAGAGAGAGAGAGAGAGAGAGAGAGAGGCAGAGACATAGGCAGAGGGAGAAGCAGGCTCCATGCACCGAGAGCCTGACATGGGACTCGATCCCGGGTCTCCAGGATCGTGCTCTGGGCCAAAGGCAGGCGCCAAACCTCTGCACCACCCAGGGATCCCATCACTTATGTTTATATCCACAGGTAGCCTGTGATGAGAGCAACAGCTAATATATACTGCATATGTGCTATGTGCCAAGCATGGCTCTATGTGCTTTATTCTTTTCATTAATTCTCAGGACAACACTGTGAGGTAGAAATTATCGTTATCTTCACTTTATTATTAAGGAAACTGAGGCTTAGAAAGGTTTAGTAACTTACCCAAGACACCTCTAATAGACAGCAGGGCTAATTTGTGAACCCAAGCTTTCTTGCTAGGGCTCTATGCTCTTATTTAGTAGACTGTATTGCCTCCTTTTTGGCCTAAAATACTTTGCCTTTACTTTTAGCCTTGCAGAATTTATAACATTTTGGTATTTGTTCATCAGATGATATGAATATTTTTAAAAAGGTCCAAGAGAAAAAAAAAAAAAAAAAAGGTCCAAGAGATATCTTTTGTGTCAAGATATCAAAAACCTCTGGCCCTAATTGGAAATGTTAAGCATTCATGAGAAGGTTCAATATGCAGCATATACCATATGATCTAAATAAATATGATCTAAATAAAAAACAACTATAAAATGTATGCAGGGGCACCTGGGTGGCTCAGTGGTTGAGTATCTGCCTTTGCTCCAGTCATGATCCTGAAACACTGGGATCCAGTCCCACATCAGGCTCCCTGCATGGAGCCTGCCTCTCCCTCTGCATCTTTCATGAATAAATAAATAAATAAATAAAATCTTTTTAAAATGTATACAAAAATTAGCAGGCTTGTTTTCCTATCTTATCTGATGCTGGTCATGGATTGTGGGTTGTTGTGTTGATGAAAAGAGGCTGAATTTTGAGGGAACCATAACATGGTAAAATATAAAAAGCGTTGTTTTTTAAAACTTATATAACCATTTATCCAAACATATCTTCTACAATGGTATCAGCAAATGTCTTTACATCAAAAAATAAAATTCTCTACACAAAACCAATTGATTTTCTCTTCTTAGCACAAGAACACAAGTAACTGGAACTAATATAAAGGAATATAGTTTCAGAAGCTGGAACTAATATAAGGGAGTACACTTTCAAGAACTATTTTTAAAATTAGATTTTACTAGAGTGTCAAGTACAAAACATATGGCATGAGAGAGGAAACAGTACCTTCTAAGGTACACCAAGTAGCTTGGATTCTTAGAAAATTGAGGTGAGTTAAATTATTTCTTTAAGACCACATTGGTTAGGGACAGAGCAGAACTTCAATTTCAGTCTTTTTTTTAAAGATTTTATTTATGTATTCATGAGAGACATACACAGAGAGAGGCAGAGACATAGGCAGAGGGAGAAGCAGGCTCCATCTGAGAGCCCAATGTGGGACACGATCCTGGAACTCCAGGATCACACTCTGAACCAAAGGCAGACGATCAACCGTTGAGCCACCCAGGTGTCCCCAATCTCAGTCTTCTTATATTAAGTCTAATGTTCTGTCTACCATGAATCCTATGTCAGAGTCCAAAAACTGAGAACTGGAAGTAATCTTAGAAATCATGTTCACTTCTCCCCTCATTCTGTTTTTTAAAAATATACAAGTCAGTAAGGTATGAAAGGTGAAAGGGCTTAACCAAGGCCTCATGAGTGACAGAAACAGGTTTCTTCAGTCTCCTGACTCCCATACCAATGATTTTCTGCAGTCAGATACTTTGCTATTCTAGGTTCCAGTTTGGCAAAACTTGATTTTATGAAAAACTATGGTTATTGTCCTCTTCTCTTTTTGTTCCCAGGAATTTTTGATGCTATTCCTTCAAAAACTAAAAAAGGACCAGTGTCATTGTGTGGGGTGAGAAGGAGGATTGCTGAGAGATGTCAGCCCCAGTGGAGAAGAGTATTTACCACTGATATTGTTTGGAATTGTCAGCATATGGTAATAGTAGAAAAAAAGACCCTAATTTTGCCAGTTTCAATATGATTTCTCAGCTCAAGACAACACACTACCTTACTGCACGTGAGATGGCAATTTAAAATAGTGTCAGTGGTAAAATACCTTCCCCTGGGCTCTGAAAAGCACAAAAGGGATGGAAGAGGCAAATATGCCCATGGAGAAGAGAATATCAAATATAAAATTTTCTCCATTTTCCCAATGAGAAGATCCTCCAAATAAAAGTTTTTGGCCATATTGACTCTACAGTCTTTTAGGGATATAGATGAAATAGTTAAGGCAGTCTGTAAAATAGAGAATTTAGCCATGTTGTTATATACATATTATGATATTTATTTATACATAAATGATATTTATGATTGCATGTTTTCCCATAAAATGAAAATTAACCTGGCAATTTTAAAGCATTAGTTTTTTCCTCACCTTGACATTGTATGAAACTATTCAAGCTTTTTACATGCAATCTTGATATCATGGTCTTCATCATCGCCAGAACTACTGAACACAGTTCCTAGAGCATATCATTTTATTTCCTTCTAAATTATTTAAGATACCACATTTTCTTTGAATCTTTATAAGACATCAGCTCCCGACATCATGTACAAAATAGAATTAGTCATTCCCACAAACTGAGATAGTGGTTTTTGTTTTCTTTGTTTTCATTTATACTGTGACTGAGAAATTTTATGGAAAAATTTATTGTATGTTTTTTTAAAGTGATCTTTAAAAATCTTATTTTAAGCAATATCCAGCCATAAAATTGTGAGATTATACCCTCAGGAATACTAAATATTTTAATGTTGTTGCTTCTTTTTTAATCAAATCCATAAGTGACCTCACATCATCTTTAGGCATGGAGTTAAATAAGTCGTCCTCAAGCTGATACTGAGAAGAAAGCAGTGATGCCAGTTCCATGCAGAAGGCTGGCACTCAGGTCAATGTAGCCTTATATTATTATTTGGCTGCAGAGTAGTGCATCTGTGCCCTTGATCATACAAGTATGAACTTCCAAAATGAAATTCAACCCCCTGAAGAGATGGCTCTGCAAAACTGATGACCCAAATACCAACAAAACCATCAATCAACACAATTACCAACCAAGGAACATGGGTACCTACCATCCGTCCACTAACAAGATAACCCCGTGATCACATTCCAGATGTCACCATAAGCCATACTTCAGCCTGGGACTAGCAGATCTGTAGAAGGTAGTTAGATTCTTTTCTCAGACATTGGTTATTCAAAACTGTTTAATGCCTTCAGATCCTCTGGCTGCACATCTAGTAAGGAGAAGGTAGTTCACTTCCGGCCCTCTCTGAACTTGGTGGTCTCATGTGAGTTCATCTTCATTGACAATTATTTTTCTGGATTTTTAGATTTTCACTCTGGTAAGAGCTACTAAAGATCCAGTTGTACACGCTTGTGTAATCTCAATAACGACTGAGAAGGTATCAGTCTACCTTATTTTGAGAGGCAGTGGAGGGAAAAGTGTGGGTCTGATGGCACAAGGGCTGAAAACATTTTGTTGCAAGGATCTACCAGAGCACAGAGCAAGTTTGCAGACCACTTCTCTCCCCAGAGGTTATAAATATATAAAGCACTATCAAGGACAACCACAAACTACAAAGCCACTGCTTGAAGCAAATTTTCCCATGTATAAAATCCTTGCTTCATGCAGTTTATCAAAGAAATGAGATTCAAAACTATTTCTTATTGTATTTTTATTTTTTGAGAAAATATTAAGATCTCCCTGCTTTCACTTTAAGAAGATTAAAAGTAAATTTGATGAGAGCCTCAAGATTTAGACTAAATGAATTTTAAAAATTTTTTAAAAAGATCCAAATACCCATAGACTTAAGACTGTGTTGTAAAAACTTTCTATGTTGATTAAATTACCTGCTTTTCATTTTTAGGACAGGCAGACCATTAGAATCAAAAAAGCATGACACAAAATAATCCTAACTCTTATCACTAGCCCAATATGGCACATTGGGCAAATCATTTAAAGTTGCTAGGTCTATTTCTTAACTGTAGAATGAGATATAAAGTCCCCAGGTTTCTCTTACATTCTATGAAAATGATATTTTAAAAAGTTATGTGAAAAAGACATTTTAATTTGACTGTCAAAAGACATATTCAAAATACATAAACCTCCTAAAAAGCAATAAAAAGGAGAAACAATTGAATGTTTCAACCATAGGCAAGAGACTTGAAAAGACATTTCATTAAAAAGGAAAGACACTCAAATAGCCAATCAATATATAAAAAGATGTTCATTTTTGGTCATAAGAAATGCACAACTGCAACCAACCAGGATGGCTTTTTTTTTAAATTACCAAGTATTGGCAAAGATGTAGAGCAATTGGAACTACTGCTGATGAGTACATGAAGTACACACAGCCTCTTTGTAAAACTGTTTGGCAGTATCTGCTAAAACAAATGAAATAGATGATATATAAGAGATAGATGGGTGATATATATGTCTTATATATATTATACACACACACACACAGAGTAATGAGGTGGGGGGAGATTGAAAAAAAAAAAAAAAGCTATGTCCAGGTAATATTGACAAACTATTCACTAAATCCTAACGATTTTTTCCAGCAATTAGAATTGAGAAGATAGCTTACTTTTGTCATGGATTTTCTATATTGTTTGAGTTTTTATAACAGTATATATCATTTTAACTAATAACATATAGCCATTATTCGTTAAGAAAAATTAATAAAGCTCTATTGGTAACATAATTAACAACTGGCCTTGGGAAGGAAAATCAATGGAGTTTGGACATGCAATATTGGCAGCAAAACCCATAGGTAGCATCATTCTGAAATCGCTACATCCTTTTGTCCCATTCTGTTACCTACTGCACTGCTGTCAATGCCCAAAGACACCATGGAGATCTCTACAGCTCATCTCAGGGGGGAATCTGCTCCATGATCTCATGGATACCAGCAATGCCCCTCAGCTATTCTTTCCCTACGGATACCATCCTTACACTTCTCCCAGTTACCTTCCCAGTATCTGTGGTTCTGACTGACTTGTCCAGGCCTTTGGCCACCCACATTGCTCTGGACAGTATGCCTCTCCCCATTACACAGGCCTAATACAGATGCCCCTTCTCCACCCTAGCCCAAGTTGAATACATGAAGATTGTGGGTAACCTAAGTACCTGATTTTTTCCCCTGCAGCAGAGGGCAGCTACTGACCCGCAAGTGGTATATATTTGTCAAAGCTGATGCTATTCCTTTTGATCATGTAGTCTCTGATTATCCTTCTGATCTGGGGAAAGGAATTCTCCTTTGCAGATCTGGGCAGAACACAAGGCCTTATCTCCTACTGTGAAAACCCAAAAAGTCTTTAGCAGCTATTGGCAGAGCATGTATTCTCAACTGCCAGTAGGAGCTTCCATACAAGACTTGGAATCCTGAGGGTGTGATGTAAATAAAGTACAGAAGCATCCAATTATACATAAGGGTAACTTCAGAGTTGAGTGTCCACAGGTGGTAGCAAGTGCTGTCTGGTAGTAGTGCCAGTGGCTTTCTACCAGACTTTTCTGGGATGTGAAATTTGCCATCCTCAGACTTCCTTGGCTGGTGACTATTTTCCAAGCCTAATTCTTCTGTAGGCTACCCAACTGTTCCTAATACCCACCTTTTCTTTCAAAGCTATCCAGATTTGCTTTCTGTTGTTTGCAACTAGGAACTCCAATCTCCCTCTCACTACATTTTTTTCCCCTCTCCAGGTGAAACCTGAAAAAGAGTAACATTATTTCTCCTTGAATCTGCATCACTGAAGGAAGTAAGTTCCAGTCACTCGCTCCCACCACATCACCCACCATATCTCTCTGGTATAATTGATTTCTCTCCCAGACAGATTCCACGTGCACTGAGTCTGTTTAAACTTTTCCCCTTGGCATCTTTCATTGCCTTTACAAAATCCATTTAAAGAGGAAAAGTCTAGTTTCATTCTTTTTCATCTATCTGTCCAACTTTATGTTCATTTCTGGGTTTTCTAATGTGTACAATTGATCCATGTGTCTATTTTTGTGACGGTACCATGCTGTTTTGATCACAACAGCTTTGTAATATAACTTGAAGTCTGGAATTGTGATGTCTTCAGCTTTGCTTTGCTTTTGCAGGATTGCTTTGGCTATTGAGGATTTTTTTTTAATCCCATCTACAATAGCATCAAAAAAAAAAAAAGCTTAACCAAAAAGGTAAAAAACTTGTACACCAAAACCTACAAAACATTTACAAAATAAATTTCAAAAAACACAAATAAATGGAAAGATATATCATGATAATAGGTTGGAAGAATTAAAAATGTTAAAATGTTCATGTTTTGCAAAGTGACCTATAGATTCAATGTAATCCCTACCAAAAGGCTGATGTCATTTTTAAAAAGAAATAGAAAAAAACAATTCTAAAATTCACTTGTAATCGCAAAGGACCCTGAATAGCCAGAGCAATCTTGAGCAAGAAAAACAAAGCTGGAAGTATCATGCTTACGGACTTCAAATATAATTACAAAGCCACAGTAATCAAAACAGTATGGCAACAGCATAACAATGGGTATATATACCAATGGAACAAAACAGAAAGCCCAGAAATAAATCCATGCATATATGGTCAACAGATCTTTGACAAGAGTCCCAAGAATAAGGATCCCTGGGTGGTGCAGCGGTTTGGCGCCTGCCTTTGGCCCAGGGCGCGATCCTGGAGACCCGGGATCGAATCCCACGTCGGGCTCCCGGTGCATGGAGCCTGCTTCTCCCTCTGCCTGTGTCTCTACCTCTCTCTCTCTCTCTCTCTCTCTCACTGCGTGCCTATCATAAATAAATAAAAAAAAATTAAAAAAAAAAGAGTCCCAGGAATACAAAATGGGGGAAAAAATAGTCTCTTCAATAAATGGTGTTGTGAAAATTGAGTATTCATATGCAAAAGAATAGAATTGGGCCTTATCTCATAACATATACAAAGATCAACCCAAAACGGATTAAAGATTTAAACGTAAAAAGTAGAACAATAAATGTCTTAAACGAAAACATAGGAAAGAATCTTTTAGACATTATGTTGAGCAATAATTTCTTGGGTATGACAGCAAAAAGCAAAAGCAAAAATAGACAAATGAGCTTACATGAAACTAAGAACTTCACAGCTAAAGAAATAATTAACAAAATGAAAAGGCAACCTATATAATGGGAGAAAATATTTGCACACCATATATCTGATAAGGGGTTTAGTATCAAAATTATATAAGGAACTCTTACCACTCAATAGCAAAAAACAATCTAATTAAAACACAGGCAAAAGACCTAAATAAATAGTTCTTTAAGAAAGACATAAAAATGGCCAATAGGTATCTGAAAAAATTCTCAACATCACTAATCATCAGAGAAATGCAAATTGAAACAACAACAAAATGTCACCTCACACCTATTTGGATGGCTATGATCAAAATACAAAGGACAAGTGGTGAGGATGTGGAGAAAAGAGAACTCTTGTACACTGATAGAGGGAATGTAAATTGGTATATCCATTGTAGAAAATGATATTGAGTCTCCTCAAAAAATTAAAAGTAGAATTATCATTTGATCCAGCAATTCTATTTCTGAATATATATCCAAAGGAATTGAAATCTGGATCTCAAAGAAGTATCTGTACTCCCATGTTAATTGCAGCATTATTCATAGTAGCCAAGATGTTAAAACAACCTAAGTGTCTATCATCAGACAAATTGGATAGAGAAAATGTGGTGAACATATATAAATACATCTATTCATTCATATCTATATCTATACATGCACACACACCAGATTATTATCCTCTAAGAAGGAAATTATGCCACTTGTGACAACATGGATGGACATAAGTGAAATAAGTCAGATACAGGAAGTCAAATTTGCATAATCTCACTTATATGTGAAATCTAAAATAGTCAAATACATAAAAGAAGAGTAGAATGGTGGTGTCAAGGGATTAGAAGGAGAAAGAAATGGAGAGGTGTTCAAAGGGTACATAGTTTCAGTAATGCAAAATAACTAGGTTCTAGAGACCTACTGTGCAACACTAGGCCTTTGATTAATACTCTATTGTATAATTTAAAATTTGCTAAGAGGGTAGATCTTATGGTAAGTACTCTTACCACAAAATGAAAAAAAAGAGGAAACTTGTGGAAGTGATGGATAAACTTATGACATTGATAGTGATGATGGTTTCACAGGTGTATACTTTATCACCAAATACATCAATTTGTATTCATTAAAAACCTATAGTTTTTCTATGTCAATCATTAGTCAATAAAGCAGCTTAAAAAAATAAGTCTACCAAAAAGAAATAATTGTTAAATATGACTATATTAAAATCAGGAACTTTTCTTTATTAAAAAACAACATAAAAAGAATTTTCAAAATAAGTCACAAAGAGACAACTTTCAAAGTATGTATTATCTACAGAGGAATATTATTAAGAAACAATAAAAACAGGGCAAGGAAGTGGTTAAAAACTTCACAGAAGAGGAAACACAAATGGCCTATAAACATGAAAACACACTCAACTTCATTAGTAATCAGGAAAGTGCAAATTACACTTACCATATTAGCTAAATATAAATATATAAATATATTAGCTACAATGTAGAGCAATAGTAATTGTCACATGCAGATGGTGAATGTAGAATTGATATAACAATTTGTAAAACAATTCAGCATTATCTTTAAAGTTGAATGGAGGGGATCCCTGGGTGGCTCAGTGGTTTGGCGCCTGCCTTTGGCCCAGGGTGCGATCCTGGGGTCCTGGGATCGAGTCCCACATCAGGCTCCCTGCATGGAGCCTGCTCCTCCCTCTGCCTGTGTCTCTGCCTCTCTCTCTCTCTCTCTCTGGGTCTATCATGAATAAATAAATAAATCTTTTAAAAAAAATAAAGCTGAATGGATTCTTAGCCTAATGATCCTAATGATAATTCTTAGGTAATTTCCTATTTTCTAGGAAAACTCTTGTAGATGTGCACAAGGACACACATATATTGTATGCACTACCAAAATGTCCACCAACAGAATAAATAATTGTATATCCCATAATTGAGTATTATGTAGCAGCTAATATGAATAATTAAGGGTATACGCATCAACACAGGTAAATCTTCAAAATATGATGCATAAAAAAGCAAATCACAAAACAGGAATAATATGATTCCACTTTTTTTTTAAAGCATATATTATTTCTTAGGGCATTATTAGGTTCTCAGCAAAACTGAACAGAAAATATACAGACTTCTCATATATTTTCTAATCCCCACATGCATAGTTTTCCCCACTAGCAACATCCTGTACCAGAGTGGTATATTTGTTAAAATCAGCAAACCTGAATTGACACATCATTATCAGCCAAAGTCCACACTGTACATTAGAGCTCATTCTTTTTTTTTTTCTAGTGTAGAGCTCATTCTTGATGTTGTATATTTTATGGGTTTGACAAATGTATACTGACATGTGTGTACATATAGTATCATACAGAATAGTTTCACTGCCCTAAAAGTCCTCTGTGCTCTGCCTATCCATCCCTTCCTCCTTCCTAATTCCTTACAACACTGATCTTTTTACTCTCTTCATAGTTTTGCTTTTTCCAGAACATCACATAGTTGGAATCATACAATATGTAGAATTTCAGATTGGCTTCTTTCAGTTAGTATCATGCATTTAAGATTTCTCCATGTTTTTTCATAGTTTGGTAGCTCATTTCTTTTTAGCAATGCATAATATTCCATTGTCTGTAGCATAGTTTATTCACTCACCTACTGAAGAACATGTTTGCTGGTCCTAAGTTTTGGCAATTATGAATAAATTTTATATTAAAAAAACGTGCTTTGGCTTTCATAAATTTTCAACTCTTTAGGGTAAATACCAAGGAGCACAATTCCTGGATCATATGGTAAGAGTAAGTTTAATTTTGTAAGAAACTGCCAAGCTGTTTTCCAAAATGGCTATGCAATTTCATGTTCTCACCACCAATGAGTGAAAGTTTCTATTACTCCTTATCCTCACCAGCATTTGGTGCTGTCAGTGTTTGGGATTTTTGACATTCTAATAGTCATGCAGTAGTACCTCACTGGTGTGTGTGTGTGTGTGTGTGTGTGTGTGTGTGTGTGTATCACACAGAGAGTACCTCATTGTTGTGTGTATTATATATGTATATATATCACACAAAGAAGATGTTTCCTCACCCAGCAATCCAGTTTTCCCTGATATGTGTGAAAGGGAACCATGAACAAATTTCTACTGCCCTACTTCAAAGTCTAAATCACAAAACATATCCATTAAAAAGTACAGGTAATTGCAGAAGCCTAGCTATCATCTAAAAAGGATTATAGAAGTTGCCATTTCAATATTACCAATTTTATAGATCAAGGAAACTAAACTCCAAAATGTTTAAGAGACTTTCCCAAAGTCACCCAGAAGGTGGTAGAGCTGGGATTAAGAGTCGGGGCTCTGGACTTCAGAGGAAGATGGTGGAGTAGGAGGATCCTAAGCAAAACTTCTCCTATGGATACAACTAGATAACATTCACATTAGTGTAAATAATACAGAAAACAACTGGTAGAAGAGTGTAAATAATCCAGAAAATGACTCGACAACTAAATGCAGAGAAGAGGCCATATCAAAGAAAGTAGGAGGGGTAGACACTTAGTTGAAACTAAAATGGATCTATGGGACTAGGACTGTCCATGGGAAGAATGGAGTCCAAAGGCAAAGAGAGGAAAGAAACAGATCCTCACACCAGGCACCGTAAGCGTGAGAAACTCCCATGGAAAAGATAAAGCCCCATAATATTTGGTTTTGAAAACCAGAGAAGTATAATTTTATGAGTTCTTACAATCATTGGGGCTTAACACCTTAAACTTCAAGGAAATAGAAAAAGAAGAACTAAGAAAACCCAAAACCAGAGAAAGAAGGAAAGAGTAGAGCAGAAATAAATGAAATAGAAACTAACAAAACAATAGAACAGATCAATGAAACCAGGTATTGGTTCTTTGAAAAGATGAACAAAATTGACAAACCCTAAGCAGACTCATCAAAGAGAGAGAGGAAGAGAGAAATTCAAATAAATGAGATCAGAAATGAAAGAGGAGAAATAACCAACACTACAGAAACACAAAGGATCATAACAAAATACTGTGAGAAATTATACGCCAACAAAATGGACAATCTAGAAGAAATAAATTCCTAGAAACATATAACCTCCCAAAACTGGAAGAAAATAATGGAAAATTTAAACAATCTCATTACCAGCAATGAAATTGAATCAGTAATCAAAAAACTCCCAACAAACAAAAGTGGTAAACCAGATGGCTACACAGGTAAAGAAGAGCGAATACCTAATCTTCTCAAACTATTCCCCCCAAAAAATAGAAAAGGAAGGAAAGTTCGCAAATTCATTCTTAGAGGCTAGCATTACCCTGATAATAAAACCAGATAAAGACACACCAAGAAAGGGGTGGGGGGACCACAGGCCAATATCTCTGATGAACATAGAGGCAAAAACACACAACAAAATATTAGCAAACCAATTTAACAACGCATTTAAAAAATCATTCACCACAATCAAATGGGTTTATTCCTGAGTTGCAAGGGTGGTTCAATATACACAAAGCAACCAACATGATAGATCATGTCAACAAGAGAAACAATAAAAACCATATGATCCTTTCAATATATTCAGAAAAAGCATTTGACAAAGTACATCTATTCATGATAAAAATCAACAACGTAAAGGTTTAAGGGGAACATACCTCAACATCACAAAGGACACATATGAAAAACCCATAGCTAACATCATATTCGGTGGTGAAAAACTGGGACATCTGGGTAGCTAAGTGGTTTAGCCTCTACTTTTGGCTCAGGGCATGATCCTGGGTCCTGAAATCGAGTTCTGCATCAGGCTCCCCGCAGGGAGCCTGCTTCTCCCTCTGCCTGTGTCTCTGCCTCTCTCTCTCTCTCTCTCTCTCTCTCTCTCTCTCTCTGTGTGTGTCTCATGAATAAATAAACTGAAATAAAATAAAATATTAAAAATGGTGAAAAACTGAGAGCTTTTCCCATAAGATAATAGCAAGACAAGGATGTCCACTCTCACCACTTTTATTCAACAATACTAGAAATCCTAGCTACAGCAAACAGACAAGAAAAGGAAATAAAAGGCATCCAAATTGGTAAGAAAGAAATAAAATTTTACCTATTTCCAGATGACATGATAAAATATATAGAAAATCCTACAAACTCCACCAAAAAATTGCTAGAACTGATAAATTAATTCAGTAAGGTTGCAGGATACAAAATCAATATACAGATATCTGTTGCATTTCCATACACTAATAATGAACTAACAGAAAGAGAAATTAAGAAGACACCATCTTATTACAATTACATAAAAAATAATAGAATGCCTAGGAATAAACTTAACCAAGGAGGTAAGACTTTTACTTTGAAAATGATAAAATATTGATGAAGAAACTGAAGATGACACAAACAAATGGAAAAATATTCTGTACTCACAGATTGGAAGAACAAATATTGTTAAAATGTCCATACTACCCAAAGCAATAACAGATTTAGTGCAATCTCTATAAAAACGTCAACATTTTTCATAGAACAAAAATAATTATCCTAAAATTTATATGAACCTTCAAAAGACCATGAAGAGCCAAAGCCCTCTTGAAAAAGAACAAAACTGGAGGTATCACAGTCCCAGATCTGAAGATCCACTACAAAGCCATAACAATAAAAATAATATGGTACTGGCACAAAGATAGACACACTGATCAATAGAACAGAATGGACTCCCAGAAGTAAACCCGTGTTTATATAGTCATTTAATCATCAACAAAGGAGGCAAGAATAGCAATGAGGAAAAAAGTGTCTTCAGCAAATGGTATTAGGAAAACTGGAGAACAACACACAAAATAATGAAACTAGACCACATTTTTACATTACCCACAAAAATAAGCTAAAATGGATAAAGGATCTAAATGTGAGACCTGAAACCATAAAAATCCTGAAAGAGAACACAGGCAGTAATTTCTCTGAATCAGCCATCACAACATTTTTCTAGATAACTCTCCTGAGGTAATGAAGACTAAAGCAAAAATAAATTATTGGGACTACATCAAAATTAAAAGCTCTACATAGCAAAGACAATCAACAAAACTAAAAGATACCCTACTGAACAAGAGAAGATATTTGCAAATGATATATCTGATAAAGTATTAGTACCCAGAATATAAAAAGGACTTATACAACTCAACACCAAAAATAATAATCCAATTAAAAATGGGCAGAAGATATGAACAGACATTTTTCCAAAGAAGGCATACAGATGGCCAAAAACACATAAAAAGATGCTCAGCATCACTAACCATAATGGAAATGCAAATCAAAACCACAGTGAGATAGCATCTCATGCCTGTCAGAATGACTAAAATCAACAACACAAGGTCCCAGAAGTGTTGGGATGATTCAAAAAAAAGAAGAAAAAAAAGGAAAAAGAAAGAAAAGAAAATGCAAACTGGTGTAGCCACTGTGGAAAACAGTATGGAGGTTCCTCAAAAGAATTTTGGAAATTATGATATGATCCAGTAATTCTACTAATGGGTATTTACCCAAATAACACAAAAACACTAATTAGAAAAGATATATGCACTCCTATGTTTGTTGCAGAATTATTTATGATAGTCAAATTATGGGAGTAGACCAAGTGTCCATTTAATATAACACTGGATGTCAACTATACTGGAATTAAAATTAAAAATAAAATAAAATAAAACTGTCGGGGCTCTGATTAAATACTAACACCATACTTTAGCTTGAGTTATTTAACAGACCAATTCTAAAAATGTGCTAACTTGATATTTGGTTATTATCTATACCCTAATCTCCATCTCTTTTATTTATTTTTTATTTATTTTTTTAAAGATTTTTTAATTTATTCATGAGAGACACAGAGAGAGAGAGAAAGAGAGGCAGAGACACAGGCAGAGGGAGAAGCAGACTCCATGCAGGGAGCCCAATGTGGGACTCGATCCCGGGGACTCCATGATCATACCCGGGGCTGAAGGCAGGCGCTGAGCCACCCACCGATCCCCCAAGCTCTTTTTTTTTTAAATATTTTCTTTATTTATTCATGAGAGACACACAGAGAAAGACAAAGACATAGGTAGAGGGAGAAGCAGGCTCCCCATGGGAAGCCCAATGTGTAACTTGATCCCCAGACCCAGCATCATGCCCTGAGCTTAAGGTAGATGCTCAATCGCTGAGCCACTCAGACATCCTATATGTACAGCTCATATACTGTTTCCTAGATAGTAGGCACTCAATGAATGATAGATTATTATCATTGTTATTTTGTTTTTTAGAATATAATTGATGATCTTTATTATAGTTCACTCATTTTATTTTTTTTATTTTTATTTATTTATTTTTTTTTTTTTTAGTTCACTCATTTTAAAGATTATGTCTTGGGCTTTAAATATATAAGTATTTTTTGGAGGTAAAGGTATAAAGTGGTGTTTTTTTATCTGAAAATCAAGAGCTAGAATATGAAAGAGGAAATATTTTTGCAATGATAATTCATTGGTTTGCATGTATTTAATGTTCATGTTTTTTTTTTATTGGAGTTCAATTTGCTAACATATAGCATATCACCCAGTGCTCATCCCGTCAAGTGCCCCCCTCAGTGCCCATCACCAGTCACCCCATCCCCCCGCCCACCTCCCTTTCCACCATCCCTTGTTCATTTCCCAGAGTTAGGAGTCTCTCATGGTCTGTCACCCTCACTGATATTTTCCACTCATTTTCTCTCCTTTCCCCTTTATTCCCTTTCACTATTTTTTATATTCCCCAATTGAATGAGACCATATGATGCTTGTCCTTCTACAATTGACTTATTTCACTCAGCATAATACCCTCCAGTTCCATCCACATCAAAGCAAATGGTGGGTATTTGTCGTTTCTAATGGCTGAGTAATATTCCATTGTATACATAAACCACATCTTTATCCATTCATATTTCCATGGACACCAAGGCTCCTCCCACAGTTTGGCTCTTGTGGACATTGCTGCTAGAAACATCCGGGTGCAGGTTCCTGCTGTTTCACTACATCTGTTTCTTTGGGGTAAATCCCCAACAGGGCAATTGCTGGGTCGTAGGACAGGTCTATTTTTGACTCTTTGAGGAACCTCCACACAGTTTTCCAGAGTGGCTGCACCAGTTCACATTCCCACCAACACTGCAGGAGGGGTTCCCCTTTCTCCACATCCTCTCCAACATTTGTTGTTTCCTGTCTTGTTAATTTTCCCCATTCTCACTGGTGTGAGGTGGGATCTCATTGTCTCCACCTCTGTAGAAAGATGCGTTGTAAGAACAGCAGGCCTGGAATCAGAAGCAGCTGGCAGTAAGCCTTGACCTAACTCTTTATCTATGTGCTTTGGAGCAAGTGATTTAACTTCTCTGAACCTCAATTTCCTCACTTTTAAAATGTGAAAATTATTATTTAGTTTTTTTTTTAAAATAAAATATAATCTTTAAGTCACTCTGTTAATCACTTATGTACTCCCTAAATCTCTTTTCGTAAGAACCCATTAAGATAAGTTAGGAAGAAATGGCGGAAGAGTAGGGTCCCCAAATCACCTGTCCCCACCAAATTACCTAGATATCCTTCAAATCATCCTGTAAATCTACAAATTCGGCCTGAGATTTAAAGAGAGAACAGCTGGAATGCTACAGTGAGAAGAGTTCGCGCTTCTATCAAGGTAGGAAGACGGGAAAAAGAAATAAAGAAACAAAGGCCTCCAAGGGGGAGGGGCCTGCGAGGAGCCGGGCTGAGGCCGGGGGGAGTGTCCCCAGGACAGGAGAGCCCCGTCCCGGAGGAGCAGGAGCTGCACCAACCTTCCCGGGTGGAAAGGGGCTCGCGGGGAGGTGGAGCAGGACCCAGGAGGGCGGGGATGCCCCTAGGCTCCCTGGGACACTAACAGACACCTGCGCCCCGGGGAGATGCGCCGAGCTCCCCAAGGGCTGCAGCGCGCACGCGGGACCCGGAGCAGCTCGGGGGGGCTCAGGCAGAGCAAGAGGCTCCGTGCGGAGGGGGCTGCGCGGGAGCAGCTCGGACGGGTTCGGGCAGTGGCTCCGCGGAGGGGGCTGCAGGGCAGGAGCGAATCCAACAGCGCAGGCCCCAGAGCACAGGGGCCGGGACACAGCCCAGGATCCGGCCTCCCCCGGGACAGGCAGAGGCCGGGAGGGCCCAGGACAGCAAGGACGCTCCTGCCCCAGCTGAGCAGATCAGCGGCCCTGCCCCGGAGCCTCCAGGCCCTGCAGACCGAGAGCTCCGGAGCTACTGCGGGAGCTGACTCCAGGGCTCCAGAGCTGGCCCTGCCACTGGGGTTGTTCCTCCTGGGGAGTCACAGGGTAAACAACCCCCCTGAGCCCTGCACCAGGCAGGGGCAGAGCAGCTCCCCCAAGTGCTAACACCTGAAAATCAGCACAACAGGCCCCTCCCCCAGAACACCAGCTAGACGGACAAGTTCCAGGGGAAGTCAAGGGACTTAAAGTACACAGAATCAGAAGATACTCCCCTGTGTTTTTTTTTTGTTTGTTTGTTTATTTGTTTTGGTTTGTTTTTTTGTTTTTTTTTTTGTTTTTATTTTTGATTTCTGTTTGCTTCCCCCATCCTTTTTATTCCTTTCTTTCTTTTTCTTTCTCTTTTTCTTCTCTTTTTTCTTTTTTCTTTTTCTCTTTTCTTTCCTTCTTTCTCTCCTCTCTTTTTCTCCTTTTCCCAATACAACTTGTTTTTGGCCTCTCTGCACTGAGCAAAATGACTAGAAGGAAAACCTCACCTCAAAAGAAAGAATCAGAAACAGTCCTCTCTCCCACAGAGTTACAAAATCTGGATTACAATTCAATGTCAGAAAGCCAATTCAGAAGCACTATTATACAGCTACTGGTGGCTCTAGAAAAAAGCATAAAGGACTCAAGAGACTTCATCACTGCAGAATTTAGATCCAATCAGGCAGAAATTAAAAATCAATTGAATGAGATGCAATCCAAACTAGAAGTCCTAACGATGAGGGTTAACGAGGTGGAAGAACGAGTGAGTGACATAGAAAACAAGTTGATGGCAAAGAGGGAAACTGAGGAAAAAAGAGACAAACAATTAAAAGACCATGAAGACAGATTAAGGGAAATAAACGACAGCCTGAGGAAGAAAAACCTACGTTTAATTGGGGTTCCCGAGGGCGCTGAAAGGGACAGAGGGCCAGAATATGTATTTGAACAAATCCTAGCTGAAAACTTTCCTAATCTGGGAAGGGAAACAGACATTCAGATCCAGGAAATAGAGAGATCCCCCCCCCCCTAAAATCAATAAAAACCGTTCAACACCGACATTTAATAGTGAAGCTTGCAAATTCCAAAGATAAAGAGAAGATCCTTAAAGCAGCAAGAGAAAAGAAATCCCTGACTTTTATGGAGAAGAGTATTAGGGTAACAGCAGACCTCCCCACAGAGACCTGGCAGGCCAGAAAGGGCTGGCAGGATATATTCAGGGTCCTAAATGAGAAGAACATGCAAACAAGAATACTTTATCCAGCAAGGCTCTCATTCAAAATAGAAGAAGAGATAAAGAGCTTCCAAGACAGGCAGGAACTGAAAGAATATGTGACCTCCAAACCACCTCTGCAAGACATTTTAAGGGGGACTCTTAAAATCCCCCTTTAAGAAGAAGTTCAGTGGAACAATCCACAAAAACAAGGACTGAATAGATATCATGATGACACTAAACTCATATCTGTCAATAGTAATTCTGAACGTGAATGGGCTTAATGACCCCATCAAAAGGCACAGGGTTTCAGACTGGATAAAAAAGCAGGACCCATCTATTTGCTGTCTACAAGAGACTCATTTTAGACAGAAGGACACCTACAACCTGAAAATAAAAGGTTGGAGAACCATTTACCATTCGAATGGTCCTCAAAAGAAAGCAGGGGTAGCCATCCTTATATCAGATAAACTGAAATTTACCCCGAAGACTGTAGTGAGAGATGAAGAGGGACACTATATCATACTTAAAGGATCTATCCAACAAGAGGACTTAACAATCCTCAATATATATGCCCCGAATGTGGGAGCTGCCAAATATTTAAATCATTTAATAACCAAAGTGAAGAAATACTTAGATAATAATACACTTATACTTGGTGACTTCAATGTAGCTCTTTCTACCCTCGATATGTCTTCTAAGCACAACATCTCCAAAGAAACGAGAGCTTTAAATGATACACTGGACCAGATGGATTTCACAGATATCTACAGAACTTTACATCCAAACTCAACTGAATACATATTCTTCTCAAGTGCACATGGAACTTTCTCCAGAATAGACCACATACTGGGTCACAAATCGGGTCTGAACCGATACCAAAAGATTGGGATTGTCCCCTGCATATTCTCAGACCATAATGCCTTGAAATTAGAACTAAATCACAACAAGAAGTTTGGAAGGACCTCAAACACGTGGACGTTAAGGACCATCCTGCTAAAAGATGAAAGGGTCAACCAGGAAATTAAGGAAGAATTAAAAAGATTCATGGAAACTAATGAGAATGAAGATACAACCGTTCAAAATCTTTGGGAAGCAGCCAAAGCAGTCCTAAGGGGAAAATACATCGCAATACAAGCATCCATTCAAAAACTGGAAAGAACTCAAATACAAAAGCCAACCTTACACATAAAGGAGCTAGAGAAAAAACAGCAGATGGACCCCACACCCAGCAGAAGAAGAGAGTTAATTAAGATTCGAGCAGAACTCAACGAAATCGAGACCAGAAAAACTGTGGAACAGATCAACAGAACCAGGAGTTGGTTCTTTGAAAGAATTAGTAACATAGATAAACCATTAGCCAGCCTTATTAAAAAGAAGATAGAGAAGACTCAAATTAATAAAATCATTAATGAGAAAGGAGAGATCACTACCAACACCAAGGAAATACAAACGATTTTAAAAACATATTATGAACAGCTATACGCCAATAAATTAGGCAATCTAGAAGAAATGGACGCATTCCTGGAAAGCCACAAACTACCAAAACTGGAACAGGAAGAAATAGAAACCTGAACAGGCCAATAACCAGGGAGGAAATTGAAGCAGTCATCAAAAACCTCCCAAGACACAAGAGTCCAGGGCCAGATGGCTTCCCAGGGGAATTCTATCAAATGTTTAAAGAAGAAATCGTACCTATTCTACTAAAGCTGTTTGGAAAGATAGAAAGAGATGGAGTACTTCCAAATTCGTTCTATGAGGCCAGCATCACCTGAATTCCAAAACCAGACAAAGACCCCACCAAAAAGGAGAATTACAGACCAATATCCCTGATGAACATGGATGCAAAAATTCTCAACAAGATACTAGCCAATAGGATCCAACAACACATTAAGAAGATTATTCACCATGACCAAGTAGGATTTATCCCCGGGACACAAGGCTGGTTCAACACTCATAAAACAATCAATGTGATTCATCATATCAGCAAGAGAAAAAACAAGAACCATATGATCCTCTCAATAGATGCAGAGAAAGAATTTGACAAAATTCAGCATCCATTCCTGATCAAAACTCTTCAGAGTGTAGGGATAAAGGGAACATTCCTCGACATCTTAAAAGCCATCTACGAAAAGCCCACAGCAAATACCATTCTCAATGGGGAAGCACTGGGAGCCTTTCCCCTAAGATCAGGAACCAGACAGGGATGTCCACTCTCACCACTGCTGTTCAACATAGTACTGGAAGTCCTAGCCTCAGCAATCAGACAACAAAAAGACATTAAAGGCATTCGAATTGGCAAAGAAGAAGTCAAACTCTCCCTCTTCGCCGATGACATGATACTCTACATAGAAAACCCAAAAGCCTCCACCCCAAGATTGCTAGAACTCATACAGCAGTTTGGTAGGTGGCAGGATACAAAATCAATGCCCAGAAATCAATGGCATTTCTATACACTAACAATGAGACTAAAGAAAGAGAAACTAAGGAGTCAATCCCATTTACAATTGCACCCAAAAGCATAAGATACCTAGGAATAAACCTAACCAAAGAGGTAAAGGTTTTATACCCTAAAAACTATAGAACACTTCTGAAAGAAATTGAGGAAGACACAAAGAGATGGAAAAATATTCCATGCTCATGGATTGGCAGAATTAATATTGTGAAAATGTCAATGTTACCCAGGGCAATATACACGTTCAATGCAATCCCTATCAAAATACCATATACTTTCTTCAGAGAGTTAGAACAAATAATTTTAGACTTGTGTGGAACCAGAAAAGACTCCGAATAGCCAAGGGAATTTTAAAAAAGAAAACCATATCTGGGGGCATCACAATGCCAGATTTCAGGTTGTACTACAAAGCTGTGGTCATCAAGACAGTGTGGTACTGGCACAAAAACAGACACATAGATCAGTGGAACAGAATAGAGAACCCAGAAGTGGACCCTGAACTTTATGGTCAACTAATATTCAATAAAGGAGGAAAGACTATCCATTGGAAGAAAGACAGTCTCTTCAATAAATGGTGCTGGGAAAATTGGACATCCACATGCAGAAGAATGAAACTAGACCACTCTCTTTCACCATACACAAAGATAAACTCAAAATGGATGAAAGATCTAAATGTGAGACAAGATTCCATCAAAATCCTAGAGAAGAACACAGGCAACACCCTTTTTGAACTCGGCCACAGTAACTTTTTGCAAGATACATCCACGAAGACAAAAGAAACAAAAGCAAAAATGAACTATTGGGACTTCATCAAGATAAGAAGCTTTTGCACAGCAAAGGATACAGTCAACAAAACTCAAAGACAACCTACAGAATGGGAGAAGATATTTGCAAAGGACGTATCAGATAAAAAGTGTTAGCATCCAAGATCTATAAAGAACTTATTAAACTCAACAGCAAAGAAACAAACGATCCAATCATGAAATGGGCAAAAGACATGAACAGAAATCTCACAGAGGAAGACATAGACATGAGAACACGCACATGAGAAAATGCTCTGCATCACTTGCCATCAGGGAAATACAAATCAAAACCACAATGAGATACCATCTTATACCAGTGAGAATGGGGGAAATTAACAAGGCAGGAAACCACAAGTGTTGGAGAGGATGTGGAGAAAAGGGAACCCTCTTACACTGTTGGTGGGAATGTGAACTGGTGCAGCCACTCTGGAAAACCATGTGGAGGTTCCTCAAAGAGTCAAAAATAGACCTGTCCTATGACCCAGCAATTGCACTATTGGGGATTTACCCCTAAGATTCAGATGCAATGAAGCGCCAGGACTCCTGCAGCCCGATGTTTCTAGCAGCAATGGCCACAATAGCCAAACTGTGGAAGGAGCCTCGGTGTCCATCGAAAGATGAATGGATAAAGAAGATGTGGTTTATATATACAATGGAATATTACTCAGCCATTAGAAACGACAAATACCCACCATTTGCTTCAACGTGGATGGAACTGGAGGGTATTATGCTGAGTGAAATAAGTCAAGTGGAGAAGGACAAACATTATATGGTCTCATTCATTTGGGGAATATAAATAATAGTGAAAGGGAATATAAGGGAAAGGAGAAGAAAAGTGTGGGAAATATCAGAAAGGGAGACAGAACATAAAGACTCCTAACTCTGGGAAACGAACTAGGGGTGGTGGAAGGGGAGGAGGGCAGGGGGTGGGGGGGAATGGGTGACAGGCACTGACGGGGGCACTTGACGGGATGAGCACTGGGTGTTATTCTGTATGTTGGTAAATTGAACACCAATAAAAAATAAATTTATTTTTAAAAAAAGATAAGTTAGGTAAAAATATTTTATAAACTAATAAACATTATATAATCAAAATTATAACAAATTTGAGGACTGACCCACCCTTTTTCCTTTACCTGGCAAGAATTACCATGGTGCTTTCATATTGATAAGTACATGTTTGTTATCTATTGGTTGATTAAGTCTCTGACTAAAATGTAAATTCTGAATCAGGAAAACTAGAAGTAACGTTTTTATAGGGGAGGGCATGGAAAAGAAACCAAGATCAGCAGCATCTAAAATCTGACTCCAACTGCTGTATCATTCTACATGGCATCATTAGTATTTAAATGACATTAAAAGATGGTGATTAATTTTATAAAAGAGTGAAAAACATTTCATTCCATGCACATATGACAATATTTAAGTTTGAAGATCACTTTGGAAAATTGTTCAATTTTGAGTATTGCAATAAAGAAAATGTCAAGACATTTTCTAAGAAGGCATTTAACTATTATATCTTCTGTTCAAAATGCTTACAAAGGATAACCCAATTTTTTTGAGTGTCCTAGCCATTGCTGTTTCAAATAGGATGGCATTATCAAAAAGGAAAAAAAAAGGAAACATCTGATAAATGTCAAAGAAATCATCAAAAATTAAGTTGATATTCCCGATTGATCTAATCCCCATCTTGAATAAGAGGGTTAGGGGAACAAGAGCAGAGACTTTACAATTTTGAGTTCCTGGAGATTTGAGACTTTTGCAGTGAAAAGCATAAAACATTACAGGAGCTTCCTCTAAGATGGGAAAATATTAAGGTAGATAAAACGACACAGCAGATTAAACTCTCATTAATTTTAAATCCTGAAACCTGCTCTTGCTCCCTTTCCCTCTTTCCCCTTCCCTCTGATGGAAATGGAGCTATAGTGATGAGCCAACTAGGACCATATCCTATAGATAGTGGGACCAGCAAAGACAAAGAAGAGATCTTTGCTACTTCAAAAGCAAGGCAGTCATACCAACTCAGATCAAAAAATAAATGTAGATTTTTTTTCTGCTGCTATAGTTTATGGTCAGTGTCACAGGAACCAAGCCCATAATTGATTCCTCTGCCCTATCTCTATTCACTCTTGAGATAAATAGGATAACAATAGACTACTATTATATATTACTATATGTACTATATTTAAACATTGAAAAAACTACCAAGTACTATCTTGATATTGGCCACCTACTCAAGACAAAGCAACAATCTCTTTAAGGACCTACAAAGGCAGAGCTACTTAAGGTGAAAGAAGACAACAACATTTAGCATACAAAGGTAAAAAGCAAGTATAATTATTCAAATTATTCTCATTTTCAAAAAAATGTTAGAGTAAGGTTTGTTTAATGGTGATGCCTTTTTTCAAAGAGGATGTGTTACAGTGATTTACTTCTAATTTTCAAAAATTGATAAATATAAAAATATCTCTGAGGCAAAGAGGAGAGTTTCAGGAAGTAAAAAAAAAGCAGACTGGCCCAGCAAGATATAATTAAATAATAACATCAATGGTGCTATAAAATGCAGAACGTGGATCTAAACACAAAGTTTAAATATGCCAATTGTTTTGCAACTGAAATACATCGAGATAAAATAATACGTACACACATGCATAACAGTCATTTCACGCAGAAATCTGCTCCTATTACCGGCTCAGCCAGAAATTGCTACAAGGCAGCTGGCTGTAGCTATTATCACCAAGGTTTTTTGCCAAGCTACTTCATCAGCAATCCTGAACTCAGCAGGCCTGGCTCTATCTGTCTTATTTGCCTGACTAGTGTCACTGAGATGTTCTCTCCTTTGAACAGTCTAATGAATAACTGACAGTGGTCTAGCCTTGTTATTTCACCATCACCTACCTAAGTTCAAAGGGTTTAGGTAGGTCATAGTCATGTAACAGAAGGTAGGGAGAGAGAAAAGGAAAAGTAATGTCTATTAAGTAACTTTTCTGCACCAAGCACTGTTTCAGGCTTGGTATATGTGAAATATAAATCCATATATGTGTGTTCTTATATGTATAGATAAGACATATAAGGTATATAAGAATAAAGAATTATAATTAATCAACACTCGGGATCCCTGGGTGGCTCAGCGGTTTAGCACTTGCCTACAGCCCAGGGCATGATCCTGGAGTCCTGGGATCGAGTCCCACATCAGGCTCCCTGCATGGAGCCTGCTTCTCCCTCTGCCTGTGTCTTCTCTGCCTCTCTCTCTCTCTCTCTCTGTCTCTCATAAATAAATAAATAAATAAAATCTTTATAATTAATCAACACTCATGGACACAATACCTAAAATAAAAAAGAATACAATTATGAGTATCTCAGAAACCTCCTGTACTCCTCTCCCAATTATCTCCCCATCCTCCCCTGCCAGAGAGAACAATTATATAGTAATCATTTCCTTGCTTTTCTACATATACTACATGTATATCTATTGATAAATAAAATATTGTATAGTTTTTATTGAAGTATAATTGACATTTGATATCTTATTAGTTTTAGGTGTACATCATAGTGATTCCATATTTTTAAACATTATGGAACAATCTCCACCATAAATGCAGTTACCATCTGTCACCATACAGTTATTACAATATTATTGACTATATTCCCAATACTGTATATTATATCCCTATGACATTTATTTTGTAACTAGAAGTTTGTACCTCTTAATCCCCTTCACCTATTTCACCTACCCCCAACGCCTCCCCCACTCCAGTAACCAACAGTTTGTTTCCTGCATCTATGACTGTTCTTGGTTTGTTTTTGTTTTTGTTTTTTGATTCCACAAGTAAGTGAAATCATACGGCATTGGTCTTTCTCTAAATGACTTATCTCACCTAGCATAGTACCCTCTAGATTCATCCATGTTGTCACAAATGGCAAGATTTTGTTTTTTCCGGCTAAGATTCCATTGTGTATGTATATATTACATCTTCATTATCCATTCATCTATGGATGGGCCTTCAGGCTGTTTCTGTATCTTGGGTTATTAAAAATAATGCTGCAATGAATATAGGGGTGCATGTATCTCTTCACTTGATGTTATCATTTTCTTTGTATAAATATCTGGATATGGAATTACTAGATTATATGGTAGTTTTTAATGTTTTAATGTTTTTAATTTTTTTAGGAAATTCCATACTGTTTTCCATAGTGATTGCTCCAATTTATACTCCTACCATTGGTGTATACAGGCTCACTTTTCTTCCCAGAAATAAACACATGTCCATATGGTCAATTAATCCATGACAAAAGGAAAAAACAATCTCCTCAATAAATGGTATGGGGGAAATTGGACAACTACATGCACAAGAATGCAACTGGACCATGATCTTATACTATGCACGATAATAAATTCAAAATGGATTAAAGGCTTGAATATAAAACCATAAAATTCCTAGAAAAGAATCCAGGCATTCTGATTTTTTTTTATTACTCTCATCAAACACAGCCAACAAAAGCTAAATAAACAAATGGAATTACACCAAACTAAAAAAAGGTTTTTCAAAGCAAAAGAAACAAGCAACAAAATGAAAAAAATAACTTGCTGAATGAAAGAAGATATTTGCAAATCATACGTCTGATAAGGGATTCATATCCAAAATATATAAAGAAGTTACATAACTTAATATCAAAAGAAAAAACAAACCACTTTAAAAAATGGGCAGAGGACTTGAGTAGACATTTTTCCACAGAAAAATCTGTATAAATGTGTCGCCTACTTTAATCAATATCATCTTTGAGATTTATCCATGTAGCTGTGGATATGGCCATATTCCCAATTATATACAATGCTACTGTGGACATTATGATTTATGCCTCCTTATATATATGCTCATATAAACTATACATCTAGAAATTAAATACCTGAGCCATAGAGCATGCATTTGTTCCACTTCATTAGATAACGCCAGTTTTTTCTAAAGCATTAGTCTACAATGCTATCAGCAGACTATGAGTGTTATTGTTGCCTTCAATAGTCATCCCCACTTGAGATGGTTTGACTCTAGCCAGTTTGAGAAGGATAAAATGGCAGGCATAAAATTTCATTATATTTTATATCCTTTGGTATTAGCAAAACTAAACATCTTTTCATAGGGTCATTTGTGTTTTCTTCTCTGTGAAATGTCTGTGCATGTCTCTTGCAAGGTTTCTTTTGCAAATATATATTCTAAATATCCCTCGGTAGTTTTACATGTTGTACATATCTTTTCCACTGTAGGAATTGCTTTTTATTCTCTTTATAATACTTTTAAAGATTTTATGTATGTATGTATGTATGTATGTATGTATTTAGAGAGCAAGTATGCATACAAGCAGAGCAGCAGTAAGGAGAAAGGGGACAGAGCATCTCAGGCAGGCTCTATGCTAAGTGTGGAACCCAATGTGGGGTTCGATCTCATGACCCTGAGATCATGACCTGAGCAGAAATCAAGAGTTGGATGCTTAATCAACTGAGCCACCCAGATGCCCCCGTTTATGGTATATTTTGAAAATCAGATACTGCTAGTTTTAACGTAGCTACATTTATCAATTATTTCCTTTTTAGTCTGTATTTCTATATGCTTTGTCAAGCATATAGATACATATGTATCTATACATATGTCAAGCATACATACATAAATTTATCCTACTCTGAATTCCTAAAGATATTCTCCTTACTTGTCCTTCTAAAAGTTGTACCACCTTGCCTTTTATATTTTAGTTTTGCTCTACTTGAAAGTTATTATTGTATATTGTGAGATGTAGAAAATCAATTAAAACTTTTCATAGAAATAACTAATCTTCCAAATATTATGGGTAATTTCCCCAGTGTTCTGCATATACTGAATTACCATATATGATAGGTCTACTTCTGGCCTTTCTACTCCCCCTGCCATCTTCTCCCCTTACTCATTCATTACTCTATTTGTCTATCCTTGTGTCTACATTACACCATCTTAACAACCATACTTGTATATAAAACATCATACCTGGTAGGGCAAGTACTCCTGCCTTGGTTCTTTAGAGGTGTTTTGCTATTCTTTTTTTTTAAGATTTTATTTATTTATTCATGAGAGACAGAGAGAGAGAGACAGAGACAGAGACAGAGGCAGAAGCAGGCTCCATGCAGGGAGCCCGATGCAGGACTCAATCCTGGGACTCCAGGATCACACCCTGGGCCAAAGGCAGGCACTAAACCACTGAGCCACTCAGGGATCCCCGGTGTCTTGCTATTCTTAGATCTTTGCTATTCCACATAAATTTTGGAGGTTGGGGTTAGGACTGGAATTGTACTGACTTTAAAGATCAACTTAATCTTGAAATCACTGTCTTTATCATCACCAGAACATTTTCAAGTCATCTTGAAACACAGTTTCGTGTATATTTCCAGTTTCATGTTTACTTCCTTCTAGGTTAAGATATAGCATTTTCTTTGTATCTCTGTAGGATGTCTCCAAAAGTTTTGTACAACCCAGAATTATTCACTTCTGTAGCTTTGGGCTAGTGAGAGGTTTTTGTTTTCTGTTTTTGTGTGTTGTATCTGGTGTTTCCATTAGTTATATAACCACAGCATAGATAGTTACTATTAATCAGCATTTTATGAACAAATCCAATGAGAATCAGAAAGGAAAGGGAAATTATTATTGAACATGTGTTCTATTTTAGGCATTCAACCGGGAACACTACACATCATCCCACTTTGCATATATGAACCCTCCTTAATCACTGTGAAGGGGAAGCTTTTGTTCTCATTTTATAGTCTAAAAAGCTGAGACTCGCATGGCTGAGCAAATTTTCAGTAGGATCTGGAAAATGGAAAGGAAGGCTAGGAAAAAGGAAAGGAATAAATGTGGGGAGAGGTAAGGAAAAAATGAAGGAAGCCAAGGAAGGGAAGGACAAGCATTACAGGAAGCCAAGAGCAGCACAAGGAAAGCAGCTCACCTCCCCCTCACTCCCTGGCCTTACTCCTGCTCAGCACCCATCCACCTAGGGTGTAAGAACTAGGAATTCAAAAAAATAAAAAAAATAAAAAATAATAAAAAATAAAAAATAAAAAAATAAAAAAATAAAAAAATAAAGAACTAGGAATTCATCTTAATGCCTGTAAACTCCTATTCCCTAAGACTTTGCTAATTTTACCAAAATGCATGCCTTCTTAAAAAACTATCCATTTGTAAGTCTGAAATCATTTTCAAATAAAAAGTTAAAAACAATGTCACTTTTAGTAGAGAACATCATTGCAAGGAATTGTCAGCCTCCTGAAACTTGTCAGTCCCTCCAATTATAAGCAGGCCTGGCCCTCCTTGCCTTCTGTCCATGACCTCAGGTGGCCCCCTGGTTGCCACAGAAATAACTGTGGCATCCTGCCTGGACCTGACTTTCTGGGCCCTTCCACAGGGAGCTTTTTAATTTTCCCTCCATATTCTCACTCTCCCCTACTCAAACAAGCCGCTCTGTGTCTCAAACCCAGAAAGCTCTCTTGTCTGACAGGGAAGTGATCATGTAAATCAGTTTATGATACTCTTAATGCATGTCTTCTTTAAAACAACATTCAGGGAAAAGACTAATAATAGAAAAATAACAGGAAGTAAAGGAACCAGGAGATATTGCGAGTAAATTGTTTTTTTTTTTTTCTATGCCCAACCACAGCCATGTCTATAGCTGTCTACTCTTTCTTCTACAAAAGCCCATCTTGCTAGAATGATAAACAGATGTAAAGCAGAAAAAAAGCAACAGAGAATTTTTAGCATAATAGCTCAAGCATTATGCTAAAAAATTGAGCAATCTTAGCAGGCCTGGTAAATCAACAAAAGCAGACAAAGACTCTGTGACATAATAAGGGACTAGGGCCATGTGCTAAGAGACATGTGTTTGTGTTATCAGGAGAACAGCTTATTTCCCTTGGATGTCACCTTACAGATGGACCAAGAAGCTGGTTGGTCCTCCCTCCTACTTGTCACATCTGAAGCACCCTCATCCCAGAGGCACCAGGGGACTATCTGGATGAACTGAACAACTGATGGTTCAGACCAAAGCTTGAGAGGATGGAACAGTAGGATCATATGAGTGTGTGCACATATAGGGGCAGAGTGGGGCAGGGATGGAAACACTCGGGGCTACTGGTGGTGGTGGCAGCAGTGGCAGGGAGGAGAGCAGCACTCACCCAGGGGAGGGAGGGCTGTGCAGCTAGGAAGGAAACAAAGCACTATCTCACACTATCCCCTGCTTCTCCCTGATGTGCCTGATTATTTAATAGTGAGACTTTTCAATAATGGACTAAATTTTTGCATCCTTCTGAACATGAAAGGCATAACTAAGGGGTTAAATAAACATTTCCTTTGTAGATTACATAAGCAGGTCATCATTGCTTCGTGGTGCTACAAAGAGGAAAGATCTCACTGTTTTGCTTTTATAAGATAAGACTGGGAATAATTTTCTACCTATTTTCTCTCAATTTTTTTCTGCCACTTCTGGATCAATAGAATGAATGATGAGGGCTGACAAATTTCCCACAGGAGTTTACATCAAGTGATATCATAGGAATGACCTCATTCTAAGGAAGTGAACCTTCACCTTTGTGCTTCACCTGCTCACTAGATTCATGTTTGCTCATTCAATCATTCATTCAATTTATAACCTGCTGTGTGTCATTCTCTGTGCTAGGGTCATGTCCAAAGTCTCTGTGCTTCAGAAACTGGCATAGCCTAATATTTGTTAAGATGAACTTTAGCAAAAAAGAAGATAAGCTGAGTTCTGTGTGCTATTATTGCTTCATTACAGAAATACTCTTACAGTCTAAACTAAAACTGATAAAAATAAGTTCTATAATTCTGTACTGTTTATTTTATCTTCCATCATTTCCCATTCCCAGCTTTCTGTTGTTTTTGTAAATCTTCTATTATTATTAAATAGAAAAACCTACTATCTCTTATATCACAACCAAAAAGTTATTTTACCCACCCCTTTTCATTCTAGAAGCCCTCACATATTCATGTGATCAAGAATGCCCTGGGGGTTCCAAACTGCCTTATGAAAGCAACTCAATAGCAATAACTAAATTCTCATTTTAATTTTTGAAAGTTGAATCGAGAGTATCATTAGATGGTAACTCATGGAAATAAGAAAAAAAAGAGCAGTATTTCTAGGCAACTATATAGAATTTTTTTAAAAAATAGGAAACAACTCTGCCTACATTAATAAGTGAATTTGTTATAAGGATATGGATATACTCATAGAATCAAGGCAAAAGTTGAAGAACCAGTCTCAGAAAATAATCAGACACAAGGCAGCTCAAGAGAAGCACAGTAGCAGGAAAGAGCTGACAAAAATATATACTGAGCAGCAATAATAATAATAATAGCTAACATGGGGATCCCTGGGTCACCTGCTAGGGTGAATCAACTCTAGTTGTCCTTAGACCTTTTGCCTCTGCTCATAAGTCATATTTGGGGTAGAGATTGGGTGGTGAGGAACATCCAACTGCTTCAGCAGAGTACCTGAAGTTACATTCACCAGACTGATTCCAGTGTGGCATGGGCAGAGGACTCAGTCCCTGTAGCTGCTGTATCAAACCACCACAAACTGGGTGGTTTAACACAACATAAATCCATTGTCTCACAGCTCTGGAGGCCAAAAGTCCAACATCAGTTTCACTGGGCTGAAGGTAAGACCTAGGCAGAGTCACACTCCCTCTGGACAGAATCAGTCCCTGCCTCTCCCAGCTTCCAGTAGTGGCTTTCTAGCATTTCTGGGTTTATAATCACCATACTCCAATCTCTGCCTCCACTGTCACATCACCTTCTCTTCTCATTAAATCTCCCCTTGCCTCCTTCTTAAAAGGATACATGTGATTGCATTTAGGATAATCCAGGCTAAATGGCCATCTCAAGATCCTTAATATATCCCCAACTGCAAAGCCTTTTTTTTTTTTTTTTTTTTTTGCCATATTATAACATTCACAGGATCCAGAGATTAGAAACTGGATATTTTTGGAGGTACGCTCTTTAGCCTACCATAGGGGAAGTGAGTGGTTGTTGGTGTCAAAAGACTAGAACAGCCAAACACTGGAAACAATCAAATGTCCTTCAACAGGATAATGGATAAACTGTGGTACATCCTTACAATGTGACATTATCTAAGTAAAAAAAAAAAAAAAGCTCTTAAGCCAAAATGGCTCTTAAGCCATTTATATTGAGGAAGCCTAAATATAAATTCCTAAGTAAAAGAAGCCAGTTTGAAAAGGCTACATAGTATATAATTCTAATAATTGAACATTCTAGAAAAGGCAAAACTATACAGACAGTAAAATAGTCAATGGTTGCTAGGGGCTTAGTGGGAGGAGAGTGGGAGTTGGAGAGATGAATTAGTTAAAGCACAAAAGATTTTTAGGGCAGTAAAACTATTCTGCATGACATGATAACAATGTATACATGATGTTATACATTTATCAAAACTCAGGGGCACCTGGGTGACTCAGTTGGTTAAGTGTCCAACTCTTGATTTCAGCTCATGTCATGCTCTCAGGGTTGTGAGATCAAACCCCACAGCAGCTCCATGCTGAGCATGGATCCTGCTGAAGACTCTCTCTCTCTCTCCCTCATGCCCCTCCCTTTGCTCCCCCTCCTCTTCCAAAAGAAAGAAAGAAGAAGAAAAGATAAGAAAAGAAAAGAAAAGAAAAGAAAAGAAAAGAAAGAAAAACCTTACTGAACTGTACAGCACAAAGAGTAAACCCTACTATAAACTCTGAACTTAAGTTAATAATGATGTGTTAATATTGGTTCATCAATTGTAAGGAATGTACCACACCAAAGCAAGATATTACTAGAGAGGAACAGCTAGAGAGAGCAAGGGGAGGAATAATATAGGGGAACTGAACTCTGTACTTTTCAACTTTTCTGTAAACCTAAAACAAACTGCCATTATTTTTTAAATAAATTTTTAAAAATATGTACTGAGCAGCAATAATAATAATAATAGCTAACATGGGGATCCCTGGGTGGCTCAGCAGTTTAGCGCCTGCCTTTGGCTCAGGTCATGATCCTGGAGTCCCAGGATCGAGTCCCACATCGGGCTCCCTGCATGGAGCCTGCTTCTCCCTCTGCCTGTGTCTCTGCACCACGCCCCTCTCTGTCTCTCATGAATAAATAAATAGAATCTTAAAACAGATATTCTATAAAAAATAGGGATCCCTGGGTGGCGCAGCGGTTTGGCGCCTGCCTTTGGCCCAGGGCGCGATCCTGGAGACCCGGGATCGAATCCCACATCGGGCTCCCGGTGCATGGAGCCTGCTTCTCCCTCTGCCTGTGTCTCTGCCTCTCTCTCTCTCTCACTGTGTGCCTATCATAAATAAATTTAAAAAAAAATTATTAAAAAAAAAGATATTCTATAAAAAATAATAATAGCTAACAGAATCTTAAAGTCGAATCATTACAGCAGCCAATCCAAGTTTTCCCCCAATTCTGATGGGACAGTGGATAAATCAGTGAATTTGTCATTGAATATCATGAGAGCAAGGATATTATGAACAACCACAGACCATAAAAATAAAAATGTATTATTTATAAAATATAGAAGCATTTAAATAGTAAACAAGCTGCCTTCTCCCAAGCATGATCTCATCCTCTAAAACACAATGTATGCAGGTAATAAAACTCATGTAAATAACACATCCTTTCCCTTCCCCAACCTACCTCTTAGAGAAGCGTTAAAATAAGAAGAGACTTAAAGAGTTGAATGCAAGATCTGAAACCATAAAACCTGGAAGAGGCAATAAGCTCCTTGACACAGATGTGAGCAAAGACTTTTTTGGATTTGACACCAAAGTACAAAAAACAAAAGCAAAAATAAACACATGGGACTATATCAAACTAAAAACCTTTGGCACAGCAAAGAAAATCACCAACAAAATGAAAAGGCAACATATTGAATGGGAGAAAAGATTTGCAAATCATATATCTGATAAGGGATTCATGCACAAAATATATAAAGAACCCATACAGCTCAATAGCAAAAATAATCTGATTTAAAAAGGGCAGAAGATCTAAATAAACATTTTCCAAAGAGGATATACAAATAACCAACAGATACATGAAAAGGTGCTCAACATGACTAATCATAGGAGAAATGCAAATCAGAACTATAATGAGCTATCATCTCACACCTATTGGAATGGTTATCATCAAAAAGACAAGAAATAAGTGTTGGAGATAAAGAGAACACTCATGCATTGTTGGTGGGAATGCAAATTGGTGCATGGAAAATAGCCACTGTGGAAAACAGTACGGAGATTCCTCAAAAACAAAACAAAACAAAACAAAACAAAAACATAATAAAGATAGAAATATTATATGATCCAGCAATTCCATACTGGGTATTTATGTGAAGAAAATGAAAACACTAATTCAAAAAGGTAATATGTGTCCCACATTCACTGCAGCATTATTTACAATAGCCAAGATATGGAAATAACCTAAATGTCCAACAAGAGATGAACAGGTAAAGAAAATGTGATGTGTGTGATGGAATATTATTCAGCCATAATGAGAATCAAATCTTGCCATTTATGAAAACATAGACTTTAAGGGCATTATAATAAATGAGTAAGTCATACAGAAAAAGCTAAATACCATATGACCTCACTTACATGCAGAATCTAAAAAACAAACAAAAACAAAAAAAATGAACCCATGGATATAGAGAACAGATTGGTGGTTGTCTGAGGTGGGGGTTGGGGTGGGCAAAATAGGTGAAGAAGGTCAAAAGGTACAAATTTCCATTATAAAGTAAATAAGCTATATGTGAACATAAGGTACAGTATAGTAGCTATAGTTAATAATAATCGTGTTGCATATTTGCAAGTAACTAGGACAGTGATATTGGAAGTTTCTCATCATAAGGAAAAGAAAATTTGTTACTATGTATGATAACAGATGTCACCTAGGCTTACCTGTGGTGATCATTTTGCAGTATTTACAAATATATTTGTATATTTGGTTTCAAATATAAAACCATTATGTTGTACAGCTGGCACTAATATAATGTTATGTCGATTACACTTTAATTAAAAACAAAATAAAACAAAAAGACATAATGCCAAAAGGGAAATAAAAACAATGGATGAAACAATGGATTTTTAAAAATGCACATGAGGAATTTACAAATTGTGCCCTTATTTTTTCTTTCACAATCCTCCTCCCCCTTCCAGTATCAGAGGACTGAAGGAAACAAAAATAGTCTTTTGGTAAGCACATGAATCTCTAACCTGGAAATGCATGAATGACAGGAATATGACACTGAATGACATAATTACCTTACTCCCGCCCTTGGGCCACTCTGAGAGCGCCTCATCAGAAGCCAGAGAAGATGGGAAGAAAAAGAGTTACTGAAAAGCATCAGAGAAGAAATTCTTGAAATTAGGACAATTCTGTTCAGTAAAAATTGACTGAGTAAATCATTTCTAATGATCGAATTGTCCTGGCACATTTGTGTTACTGAAATTTTAGCAAATGCTACTTCTAAGCCTCCAACATGCTCATTTCTTTTAAAATGAAATTACAGTTCCATATACATCAGAAAGCTGTTGTTATCAATCATTTCTGTGGCCTCTGAATTATACTTTGCCAATCAGAAAACAACATTAGTCATTAAGGAGTATTTTCAAAGGGACAATAGTTCCCCAAAACTCATCCCAAAGGAAACATTCATTCTTGGCTTTCTCTATACAACGTGTTTTATGTACAAGTGAGATCTAGCACATTTCCTCCACAGTCCAGGGCAGACTTAAATCGGAGTGGTTATACTCGCTATTTCATTAAAATCTTGCCAGCTCAAGTGACGTACTAGTTTCTCAAGGGGAGAAAAACAAGTACAGGATTCCTACAGCAGATTATTTTGACATTTTATCTCCTGTGCCTGCATGTGTTACAAAGAATACATTTTCAGAATCAGTACCAAGAAATACATTTTTCAGTTCATTCTTTTAATTCTCTGGAGTTATTATGTGCATCTCTTGAAGCACAGCTCCCCTGTGATCTGCCTCACACATAGATGCAAGAACCACTAGCCTCTAATTCCATCACTTGCCCCAGAGACATAACCAATCAACCTTTTGGTTATTTTACATTTCACTCTGTGTCAATTTATAGATATCTATTTTTAAAACTCTCATTTCCCACTGTCATAATTCCAGTATACCTGAGTGTATCTGAAATGCCACAAAAAATTCCTTCATATTTATTAGAAAACACCAGGTTACATATTTCAGATGCTGTACATCACTTGTTAATGAACACAGAGATTTCCTGGGCCATCATAGACTTTGAAAGCCTGGTCACTTGAAGAACAAGCAAAAGCGTGAGAAGGCGGTACGGCTTTATGATTCTAGACATAGCTATGGTATCGATAGATACAGTGACTCTGGTTCTCTCCATAATGGTGAATCAATAACAGGGAAGTAGAAACAAGATTCACGTGAAGGTCTTTCTCTCCACTCTGGTCTAGTGATGATACTTAAGCAGCATGATTAGGGGAGCACTGAGCTTCATTCTATAGACCCGTCTCTGCACTAAGGGCATCTATTTCTTGCTTCACTTTCTCTATTACTACAATTTTACTCTTTGGTTATTCCCAAATCTCTGTCACTGTGGAAAAGATTTAAGCTCTTTTTAGCAAAGATTTGGAGGTTTTTAATCTACACTGAATGGAGATCCGTCCTTGCGCAATTATATATGCCCCAACACTATTCACACTAGCACGTCTCTCTCCTTTTCTAGCACCCATCCACCTAGGGAGGTGTTTCTGTTCCACCATTGTAAGCCAACTATCCTTATGGCCACCTAACTGTTTTATGATTGCTTTTAAGAAGGTTTTAGTAGAGATTCCTGATTTAAATGATCAAATTTCACTATAGTGATAAGGCAGTCTTTCCCTAATTTACAGAAAGAGAATAATCCCCATGATTTAGTCATTTCTCCATCTTCATATAGTTAGGCTTGGCAATGCTTAAATTGTAATTTAGATTTGGGGTGAGGGAAGGGAAATTTTACAAGTTTACAATTTTACAGTTTTACAAGTTATCTAGACCTTGCTATTTTGCCATCAACAATACTGCCAGGTAATAGAAACACACAATTTCTCCCATTTGCTATTAAGACTTGGGACAATTTAATTTACACTTTCACATAAAAGACAACACACATCTTTGAAGATGGACTACTGTTAAAATCAAACTACCAATAGTTTGGTACCACTGTAAACTGACAAAAAAGTGAAAATGAAAATAGCCCAACTGTCCATTTGCAGTAGATGAATAAATTGTGGATTTATGCAATAGAATACTATACAGCAATGAGAATGAGCAAACCACAAGCCAACTCCACAATGTGGATCAATTTCACACACAAAATGTTGAGCAACAGAAGTCAAAGCCAAAAAGAATATCTAGTGTAACAATTCCATTTACATAGAGTTCAAATGTTAACAGAACTCATATATAGTATTAGAAGTTAGAATAATGGCTACTCATGGTGGGGGCAGGGGCAGTAACTACAAGAGTATGAGGGAAGTTTCAGGGCTGATGATTACATTCTGTTTCTTGACCTGAGAGCTGGTTACACAGCTGTGTTATTTTCCTGAAAAATCATTGATAATGTAAACCTTTTTTTAGAGATTTTATTTATTCATGTGAGACACGGAGAGAGGCAGAGACATAGGTAGAGGGAAAAGCAGGCCCCTTGCAGGGAGCCTGATGTGGGACTCAATCCCAGGACTTTGGGACCATGCCCTGAGCCAGAGGCAGACACTCAACCACTGAGCCACCCAGGGGTCCCTGATAGGTAAACTTAAAACATGTATTTCCCCACATGTGTTTTATATCCCAATAAAATTTATAAAAATAAAACCATCATTAAATATCCTAAACAAATTTTCTAATCTAAAGTGATATGATGATAAGTCATAGATGAGAAACAACAGAGGCTAAAGATTTCTCACAATATGACCCAAATAACTGGGGACATCTGCAGCAGTGAAATTAAACCTTAACCAATGACTGAAAAAAATCATTGACTGTGACATAAATCATCTACCAAAAGCCTTCATAACAACAGTCAAGAAAACAGAAAAGTTAGACGGTGTAAAAATCAATGTAAAAGTGAAAGCAATTTTCACTGCATTTTTATATTTGAAAACTAATTTTAAAATTTATAGATTAACAATTTAAGTAGCTATATATATTATAATGGCATTGACAATCAGACTCAGATTATCACACATTACCCATTAACTCTAACACTAAAAATAAATTTGAAGAATGACAGTTTAGGTATGCAATATTATAAAAGAGAACTTAAATTCTACAGCTAAAATTAAAAAAGGCTCTCAGAACATCATTAGGTATGAGGAGAAGAGACTAGAAGAACAGAGCAAGAGAGGAGGAGATGATACCAAAATAGAAAAAACCAGGATTCTAGCACTGTGAGAGCCTGTGGTCAGCCTCATCTCCTGCCACACCTCTCCTTCCACCAAGTGCACTTTATGTTCCAAACCTCCTAGGCAATTTCATTTTCCCAAACTCTGATGTCAAGTGGCCCCTCTTCATTGTGTGTATCCCCACTCCTAGCTACCTGACAAACATTCACTTTAAATTCTGACACCACTCAGCTCTCTGATGCTTTTTCCAAGCCCTTACATTTTTGCTCTTACTTTGCTGGAACACACAATTCCCTTCCATGCCCACACACTACTCCACACACATTATTATCACAGCTCCTTTATTATACCTATCAGATTTATTTTTATACTTGCTTTGTCCCCAGGTAATTAAAATGTTAAGGTAATAGTTAGCAAGCACCCCTGACTCCTTTTTGCATCCATGACCACTGAACACATTGTCCATGTCACCTAGTACACACCGGACATAGCATTCAGCAAAGATTTCTTGAATTCATGAGCCGGTTACCAGAATGCTGTTCAATTGAAAATCTAACATGCACAAATTAAATCTACTAGGCCAGAGAACATGAATTTAGTAAGATTTAGAGCAAAGTTTTCAAAGATTATGGGTTGGGCAGCCCGGATGGCTCAGCGGTTTAGCGCCGCCTACAGTCCAGGGCGTGATCCTGGAGACCCGGGATTGAGTCCCCCCCACGTTGAGCTCCCTGCATGGAGCCTGCTTCTCCCTCTGCCTGTGTCTCTGCTCTCTCTCTCTCTGTGTCTCTCATGAATAAACAAATAAAACCTTTAAAAAAATAAAAGTAAAATAATAAATAAATAAATAAATAAATAAATAAATAAATAAATAAATAAATAAATAGTTCTGGGTCTTTAAGACCTCATCCCAGGGTTATGAGTGAGTGTTAAGGAGTTCATGCTGGCACACATGCATCAAGGATGGTAAAATAAATAAATGATGATAGATAGATAGATAGATAGATAGATAGATAGATAGATAGATAATTAATTTAAAATTTTTTAAAATAAGGATGGTAAGTAAAAGGGTGTTGAATCTTCACAAGCAAACAATTTAATGTCACTTGTGTCATCAAAATGTATAGCTTAAGATATTTGAAACACATCATAGACTACAAAACAGCTCTGAGTTCCCTGAATAGTCCTGGGATGTAGATTAGAACCAAAAAACACTGAATTTTTCTTTCTCTTTTAAGCCTATTTCACAATCCAATCCTTCAGCTCCACTCACAGACAATCATTCTTTTAAGTTTAAAATTTAAGTTTAAGTTTAAAGTATAACTGTGTTCATGTGGAATGGGCTAACTGGGTGAGGGACATTAAGGAGGGCATGTGATGTAATGAGCACTGGGTGTTATATAAGACTGATGAATCACTGATCTCTACCTCTGAAATTAATAATACATTATATGTTAATTAATTGTATTTAAGTTTAAAAATTCAAAATAAAGTATAACTGTGTGTTCTTGTCGAAGGTACGAGGTTGTTTTCATTTGCTCTTTTTATAATTTCTTAAGTCAGAAACTGAGGTTTTTGCTTGGAGTCCTTTTATTTCTAATACAGCATTTAGAACATTAAATTTCACTCAAAGTACGACTTTAAACACAGCCCACAAATGATATATTGGATTTTCAAAGAAAACGTATTTACTTTCTAATATTCAGAGATTTTTCAGATATCCTTCTAGGATTGATTATTAATTAATTCCACTGTGGTTAGAGAACATACTTCAATGACCTGGATTTTTAAAAATTTATTGAGCCTTGTATTATGGCCCAGTGTATAACCTTTCTTGATAACTATTTCCTGTGCACTCAAAAAGGATATGTTTCAACTGTTATTTGGAGTGTTCTATAAATGTCCATTAGATTATGTTAGTCGATATATGGTTTTAGTGGCTTATTTCCTTACTACTTTTCTATTCTAACAACTACCAAAAGACACATGCTGAAATCTACAACTATAATTCTTGTGTTGTCTACTTCTTCTTGCATTTCGATCAGTTTCTTGCTTCATGTATTTTGAAGTTCTGTTAGTAGTTGCATAAACATTTAGAATTGTTATGTCCTCTTGATGAATTGACACCTTTATCATTCTGAAAAGACCCTCTTTATCCCTGATAATAGTTTAATCTAAAATCTACTTTATCTGATAGGAATAAAACAAGTCCAGCTTTTTTTGGATTGGAGTTAGCATGGTTTCTCTATCTCATCCTTTAGTCTTAATCTATTTTTGTCTGTATATTTCAAGTAGGTTTCTTGTAGACAGCATATAGTTGGGTCTTATATTTTTCCAATCTGACAATTTTGCCTTTAATTGGTGTGCTCAGATCACTTCTATTTTTTTTAATGATTTTTTACATTTTTATCTATTTATTCATGATAGACCCAGAGAGAGAGAGGCAGAGACACAGGCAGAGGGAGAAGCAGGTTCCATGCAGGGAGCCCGACACGGGACTCAGTCCCTGGACTCCAGGATCGTGCCCTGGGCCAAAGGCAGGCACTAAACCGCCCAGCCACCCAGGGATCCACCAGATCACTTGTGTTTAAAATGGTTATCAACCCCGGATTATAGGTTTGCTGACGTCTGAGGGGTGAGATCCCACCATGGCGATTAAAGGTTTAAAATCCAGTTTGCACAATTCTTGAATATTTAACAGTTGGCTTCTGTTAAACCCCTGCACTGTCACAAGTAATCACTTTCTTTTCGGGGGCACGAGGGACGGAAATTGGAAACCCATTAGGCATAGTGGTCTGCTTGTCATTTTCATTTCCTTCGTCGCATACCTCTTCCTCAACCAGCGCATGCAGATTCACTTAGCTCATTTCCCTTGCATGGTGGGGTTTCTTCCCTGAAGGTGCACTGCGTTGCTCTTGGAAGGTTCTTGCAGAATCGTCCCACCGGGGGAAGGGAGGGTGACAGCGGGTCTTCGTGTTCAGGGAGGCTGGCTCCTGCTACGCTGCCCACATCTTAGACCAACTTCGTTGGAGTTCATTGTAGTTTCTGGCCTCTCCCGAACATGTCATTCTAAGAGTCTGGAGGCTAAGCACCTCTACTGGTGACACTTCCGTTCAACTTTCACTCATCTTTAGGTTCCATTGGATAATCTCAGTTTTCTTCTGGGAAGTCTTTCCTGATACTCCTCTCTTTCCCCACACCTGCTCTCTGAGGCTGGGCAGTGGGCCTCTTTCTGGTTTCTTAGAACCCAGGGCTCCCATCTATGATGATGGTCCCCACACCTTATTATTTATTGTGTAATGTCTACAGGTTTCCTGCAGAGAAGCAGAGAAGCTCTGGCAGCCACAATAGTACACCTCCCACCCCCAATGCCCACACCCAAATCTCTGGGGCTATGCCTATAAAATCGTTAACTTCATTTGAAAGAAGGGCCTTTGCAGATGGCATTAAGGTGACTAAGCAGTGGGCCCGTGTGGAGATTATTCTGGATGATGCAGACAACCTTCTTTGGGATCAGAGAGATCTGCTCCCCCCTCCCCCCAAGAGCAGTCAGCCTCCAGTGTGAGGAGGGTTTGGTGTGCTGCTGGTTCCCACATGTAGGGACCCAGGCGTGAGGACCGGAGGCAGAAAGGTGGCCCCTGCTGACTGCCAGCAAGGAAAAGGACCCTCAATCTTCAACCACAGGAGACCAAATTCATCCGAGGGCATGGATGAGTGAGCTTGGAAGACAGTCCTCCCCACAGCCTCCCAGTTAAGAGCCAACACCTCGAATCCAGCCCACAGAAGCTGGGATGGAGGCCCCAGCTGTGGTATGTCTGACCTAGAGACTGAGACAGTGCATGTGTGCTATTTGAAGCCACCGTGTTGGGGCGCCTGGGTGGCTCAGTGGTTGAGCATCTGCCTTCAGCTCAGGGCATGATCCTGGGGTCCTGGGATCGAGTCCCATCGGGTTCCCCACAGGGAGGCTGCTTCTTCCTCTGCCTATGTCTCTGCCTCTCTCTGTGTGTCTCTCATGAATAAATAAATAAAATCTTTTTTTTAAATGAAACAAAAAATTAAAAAAAATAAAATGGTTATCAATATGGTTGGATTTAAGTCTATCACCTGGCAATTTGTTTTCTATATCATCAAGTCTGCCTCCAAGAGATAATATCCTACTTCATGCATGCTATGAAAATCTTATAATGATATACTGCTATTTCTCTGTCCTTGGGTTTTTGCTTTGTTGTCATACACTTTCTTTCTACATATGTTATAAACTGCAAAATACATTATATCACTTTTGTTTTCGGCAGTCAATTATCCTTTAAAGAGATTTAAATAACAAGAAAAAAGTTTATGTTTACCCACATGGTTACTATTTCTAGTGCCCTTCATTTCATTGTGTAGCTCCAAATTTCCATCTGGTATTTTCCTTCTGCCTCAAAGATTTTCTTTAACATTTTTATACTGCAGATCTACTACTGATAAATTCTTTCAGTTTTCATATGTTTGAAAAGATCTTTGTTCTCATTTTTGAAAGACATTTTCACAAGTATCTAAATCTAGGTTGGCAATATTTTCTTTGAGTCTCTAAAATTTTGCTCCACTTCTAGCTTACACCGTTTCTGATGAAAAATCTGCTTTGAGCTTTATTTCTCTGTACACAAGAAGTCTTTTTCTCTAGCAGCTTTTTAAAGATTTTTCTCTTTATCGTTATTTTTAAGCAATTTGATTCTAATGTGTCTTGGAGTGGTTTCCTTTATGTTTCTTATGCTGGGGGTTGAGCATCTCAGATTTCAACTCAGGGTTCAACCTGGGGTAGCTTTCCTTGTGTAGTAGCCTGGAAACCCTCCATCTAGTAAAATGGAAAATAGTGGGAGCTGGTCTCTTGTTTCCTGCCTCTTGAGGATTACTGTTGTTGGGGGTTTTTTGTCTCAAAGTTTTATATCTTAATTTACTCTATATGTTTCAAAGTGTCTTGAAACAAAGTTTTGAGCATCCTTTTCTCATTTATTTTGTCCCAACTGCTAGTTGCTTTAGGGAAAAAGATAAATCTAGTCGCTGCTATCCCTCCAACTGGAAGCAGTCTTGTCTTAATGGTTTATAGCAGCATAATGACATATCATTTCAATTCACATTTTTCAAATTATAAATGAGCTTGAGTATCTCTTCATGTGTGTGGTGGCCTTTTTATTTCCTTCTCTGTAAATTGACTATTTGTATCTGCTGCTCATTTTTCATTTTTGGGGGGAGCTTATTTTTCAACTTCTTGAAAAGAACAGGAGTAAATGTTTTGGATACAATAAAACTTACTAGGAATTATTTTTTATTGTATCCAAAACATTTACTCCTATTCTATCATCTGTTCCTTAACTCTCTATTTATTAATAACTCTTCCATTCTTCAGCTGCTTAACAATAATCCATCAGGGAAAAACTTAATTTTTATTTAATTAAAATTATAATTTTTTTCACAATTTGTTTTTAAGGGTTTAACAAATTCTCTGATTTGTCCCTAGTTTACAAGGAATCTCCAACATATTTTCCTATTTACTAATTTTGTCTTTACATGTAGGTCTTTATTTCACCTTGAAGTTGTCATATGTGGTATCAGATATTTTATTGTAGATGATATTTCCTATACCAGTTATTTGGTGTATCTCTCCTTTCCCCATTTATTTGTTGTGCCATGGTTTTGTATCTTAACTCACTGTAAAAGAATGCACTTTTGTTTTAAGAAATCTTTTTTGTCTATTAGTCAGCTGTTGAGCCAATACCTCACCATTGCTATTATGCTGACTTTATAGTTTTTGTAGTCATAATAGCTAATGGGTATCAAGAACCTTAAATAGATCCAAGTGAAATTCTGACTGTGGAGAATTTACTTCTTTATCCTATTGAATCAGCCCTTTAAAGACCAGGTATCCTTATATTTATTCAGATCAACTTTTACATCTTTTATTAGTGCTTTAACATTTTACTCAGAGTTTCACGTTCTTGGTTAAGTAAATTATTTGGTATATTAAATTATTTTTGTTTATGAATGCTATTTCAGCTTTATTGTATTGTTATTTGGTTCCTCTTCGTACGCAGAAATTGTTGACTCTGGGGGGAAGAGGGACGAGAAGGATTATTTTCATTTTGAAATAATTCTAGACTCACAGGGGTTGCAGCTAGTGCAGTGCAGCCTTTCTGCAGTCTCTCCCAATATTAACACCTGCCCAACTATAGTACAATATCTAAACTAGCAGACATTGGTACTATCCATAGGGCTTACTTATACTTTATCAGTTATACATGCACTCATAAGTGTATATAGCTCTACTAAATGTTACCATCTTACACAACTATTAGAGTGCAACTATAATATTTGCTATAAGATTTTGATATATAACTTTTACCAAATTAAGGAAGTCCCCTTCTACTCCTAACTTACTTTCAAGAATTAATTAATTTATGTATTTATTTTAGAGAAGGATAGAGAAAATGGAAGAGAGAGAGAGGGTAGGGAGAAGGAGGAGGGAGAGAGAGAGAGAGAGAAAATCTTAAGCAGGATCCTCCCCTAGTGTGGAGCCCAACGCAGGGCTGGATCTCACCACCCTGAAATCATGACCTGAGCTGAAATCAAGATCAGATGCTTGACTGACTGAGTCACCTGGGTACCCCTAAAAATTTTAAATAACTATTGTTCCAAACTAAGTGCATTTTTCTGTATCAGCTAAGATATTTATTTTTCTATACTAATATTTTAATGTAGTGAATTATATTGATAGACTTTCTGATGAAAATCATCCTTGTATAACTAAAATAGAGCCAGTTGATCATATATTCTGGTTCACACAGTTGGATTCAGTACCACAAGACTCCCTCACATTAGCCTTTTAAGCCACACCATTTCCTCCCCATGACAACCACTAACACATTCTCCATTTCTATAATTTTGTCGATAGGATATATAGATGGAATCATATAATATGTGACTTTTTAAATTTTTTTCCACTCAGCATAATACACTGTAGAGCCATCCAAAGTTTTACATGTTGTTAGTAATTTATTACTTTATATTGCTGAGTATTATTCTATGGTATAGTTTGTTTTTAACTATTCACAGTTGTTTGTTAACCCATGGATAATTTCCAGTTTGGGGATCTTATGAATAAGACTGCTATAAACACTTGTGTACATGGTCCTGCATGAAAATAAGTCTTCATTTCTATGAAATAAATGTTCAAGAGTACAATGTTCAAGAATATAACATATCCATTTTTAGTCTTGAAATATTTGCTAAACTACTTTCCAGCATGGCTATACCATTTACATTCTCCCCTGCAATGTATGAGGGATGCAATTTCTCCAAATGCTTGACAGCATTTGGTATTATCACTAATTTTTATTAGAGCCATCCTGATAGATGTCTAGTGATATCTCATTGCAGTTTTAATTTTCATTTCTCTAATGGCTAATGATGTTAAACATATTTTCACTTGTTTATTTGTCATCTGTATATCCTCTCTGGTGAAAAAATTGCTTATGGTCTTGTTCCCAATTTTCTAATTGGATTGTTTGTCTTCTTAATGTTGAGTTTTGAGAGTGTAATATATTCTAGATATTAGATTTCTGATGGGTATGTGAATTAAAAATATTTCTTCCCAGTCTGAAATTTGTCTTTTTAGCCTTTTAACAGTTCATTCACAGAGCTAAAGTTTTTCTTTCTGATGAGGCACAATTAATCAATTTCTCTTATGGATCATGCTTTTGGGGTCAAGTCTAAAAACTCTGCCTACCTCTAGGTTTTGATTTTTTTTTCCTATAATCTTTTCTAGGATTTTTATTATTTAAGTTTTGCATTTTGAGTCCGTGATCTATCTTGTGTTAACTTTCATGAAAGATGTGAGGTTTAGATCGAGGTATTTTATTTTGTTTTGGTTTGGTTTTGCTTTTGTTTTTGTTTACTTGTCTGTGGATGTCCAATTACCTATTGGCTTTTTAACTCAATCATATAAATCTGGCAAACTTACTGAACTCTGTTATTAGTAATAACAGTTTGTTGCTGGTTCTAATGCTTTTCTATGTAACATTATGGTCTGCAATCAGAAGCTTTACTTCTGCCAATATTTACTTACTTTTTTCCCTTGTAGCATTAGCCAGGACCTATCACTCAGTATTAAACTGTTACAGTAAGAACAAGCAACATTTTCTTCTCTCTGATCCTAAAGAGATAACATCTAAGTTTCTTCATTAAGTATAATATTTGCTGTAAGGTTTTGATAAATAACTTTTACCCCATCAGGAGGCTACTTTCTATTTCTAACATCCCTTAAAATTTTATTTTAAATAACTGTTGTACCATATCAAGTATGGTACATTTTGTGTATCAGTAATTTTTCTATGTCAACATTTTAATGTGATAAATTGCATTATAAATTTCTAATGTAAAATTATCCTTGCGTAACTGAGAGCCTATTTTATCATGTGTTTTAATTCACACAACTGGATTCCATTAATATTTTATTTAAGATTTTGTTTCTTGGGATCCCTGGGTGGCGCAGCGGTTTGGCGCCTGCCTTTGGCCCAGGGCGCGATCCTGGAGACCCGGGATCGAATCCCACGTCGGGCTCCTGGTGCGTGAAGCCTGCTTCTCCCTCTGCCTATGTCTCTGCCTCTCTCTCTCTCTCTCTGTGACTATCATAAATAAATAAAAAATTTAAAAAAAAAGATTTTGTTTCTCTGTAAGTGAAAAAGGACTAAAATTTTCTTGCATTTTCAGAATTATTATTTCATTTGCCTCATATTACAAGATAAGCAACTTAGCTCCTTTTTTATTTTCTATAATAACTTAAATAAGGAAGGAATTACTCTTACTTGGAAAAATCAACACATCTGTAAAAACATTTGTGTTTGAGGTACTTTTATTATAATTTCAAAACAACACTTATTTGTCAACTCAAGCCAGTCCCTCTCTCTCTTTCTCTCTCTTTGGTGCCAATTTTGGTGACACAGTCTATAAGAACTTTCCTTGGATTTAATCTGGTATGCAATATAGTGGATCAATAAGAAAGTCCATCCTTATAGGTCTCCATGAAATTTATAGAAAGTATGAGAAAAATGTATCCCCATTTATTCTGCCAAGATTCTGGACTCATCACCAGGGACATTCCCAAGGGTTTTGATTGGACCAGGCAAGCCCAAAGTCCTACAGGGTCTTGCTGATCCCTAGCTGTTGAAACATATAGTTAACTGGCTACAAGTATGACATTTGCTATTATATTATTGTTCTACTGCAGGACACTCAATATTTTCTTTCTTCCACTTAGAGTTAGTTTCCAAATCTCTTTCCTATATTTCACAACTTTCTTATCCTGGCTGCTTTAATATTTACTTTTTCCTAGTTTATTTTTCATAGGTTATTTATTGCTAGCAATCAATAACTTTCCTCAAGGCCAAAATATCTTCTACCTCTAAATATATCTGGACAGTGTCTATGAGAGGTTCCCAGTTGGAGAAGGTATACAACTTAGTGTGATTGCCTCTGATTTTTATCTGTCTGCCCTGATCATTATCTATTCTCTAATTTCATTCACTTATCTACAAAATATTATTATTACTATTATTATTAACAATAATAATAATTTGAGGAGCACCTGGGTTGCTCAGTGGTTGAGTGTCTGCCTTCGGCACAGGTTGTGATCCCAGGGTCCTGGGATAAAGTCCCACATCAGGCTCCCCAGAGCGAGCCTGCTTCTCCCTCTGCCTATGTCTTCCCCTCTCTTTCTGTGTCTCTCATGAATAAATAAATAAATATTTTAAAAATAATAATAATTTGAAGGAATGGTTTTGTTCAAAGTAAGTTACTTTCCTTCAAATTCTCATTTTTCTGGCAGCATAATTGAATACCATAGCAATTTCCCCACACAGTAGCTCGTCTTTACCTCATTATTTATAATCTGAAATCAGGTTAACAGTATCATATTTCTCCCTGAAATCCACTCAAATAGAAAGCCATGTGTAGTACAAAATGGAATTTGTGGTATACATATTTACTTGGCCTATTTTATAGCAAAGAAAACACAATTTAAATAGTTACTATCTAAATAGTACCTTATAAGTAAATTTCAGTGCATTAGGCACTATTAAGTTACAGTTGGACTATAGCACATGATAAAATTCTCCTGACTGCCACTCAGTGCCCTGGATTATTCATAAAACAAAGAAATGATAAATAAGATAGAAGGCATTTACAGCAGAGAATAGAGTAGAGAAGAAAGTAAACTGGAGTCCTAGTGATCTTTTGCTTTCTGCTCTTTGACCTTTCGAGTAGTTTCCTTGAATAGACATTAAGAAAGAAACTCATCTCAGATAGAGAACACTATCCATTGATTCAAAATTAGAAAATATTGCTTATTCTCAATCAATAAAATATATTATAAAATCTTCAGCCCTACTGATAATTACTCATTCAAAATTATTTTAAAAGTCTACTATTGGCAGGCACTATGCTCACTTCTAGAAAAAATTCAAAGATTGACCACATCATTGTTCTGCCTCTAATGAGCTTATCAGCTAATTAAGGAACAAGGCTAAAGAATAAACACCTCTGATGGTATGCTGTGTTTCCAAAATAGAATAGAGTGACAAGCACCTAAAATTTCATTTACTTTTGGAAACCATGAATTCAAAACAATCATAATTAGGCAACTATACATCTTAGCAATTTGACCAAAAATAAAAATATGCAGAGAATCTGTTTCCTATTACTGCAAATGCAAAAAACAAGAGTATGGTCCATATGCAAAGCTGCTATTGAGGAGCTCAAAATCCACTGGTATTCATCATTATCTATCAATTCCATGGAGCCTTGCTTCCTGGGGTTACTAAAACCAGGCAGGAAAACAGAAAAGCTGTTAGAAGTCCTTCTGAAAGCCTCTGATAATAGAGTTATCAAAACCACAGGTGGTCTTCAGATAAATTGCTTGGCTGATAGTGCATATGAGGAATGATAGCATTTCCTGAACACAATAATGAGAAAATCAAAATCGGTACTCAGAAGTAAGGAAGCATGGCAATGTAGTCAGGCTCTAGGAGAACCTGTCTGCTGAAGACTGAAGACCACTACTGCCCATTTGCACAAGTTTGGCTTTTCTGGGGAATTCTGAGAGAAGATTATCATTAATCTTAGTCACCAAGTCTATTAGTCGGGGTTCTCCCAAGAAATACCAATAGGAGGGAAATAGAGATAGAATAAGAGAAATTTATTATAAGGAATTGTCTCATGCAATTGCAGGAATAGGCAAGTCTGAAATTTGTATGGCAAGTCAGTGGGCTACAGATTCAGGTAATAGTTGATATTACAGTCTTGAGTCCCAATTCTACAGAGCAGAAGGCTTTTGGCTTTTCAAACATATTTCTATATTATAGTCTTACGGAGAACTTTTTTCTATTTGGGATATCTCAGTCTTTGTTCTATTAAGGCCTTCAACATGTGGGATGAAGTTCACCCACCTTGTTCATGGAAGATAATCTAATTTATTTGAATTACTAATCTAGTGGTAACTGGGTGGCTCAGTTGGTTAAGTGGCCAGGTCTTGATCTCAGGGTACTGGCTCCACATTCAGTGGGGAGTCTGCTTCAGGATTCTCTCTCCCTTTGCCCCTTCCCCCACTCTCACTCTTTCTTTTTCTCTCAAAGAAATAAATAAATCATAAAAAAAAAAAAGTAAATGTTTATCACATCTAAAAAATACCTTCACAGTAGCACCTAAACTGGTGTTTGACCAAACATTTAGACACTGAAACCTAGGCAAATTGACACATAAAATTAGCCATCATACTAATACATATTTTTGGTTTATATATTTGAGTTTTGGATACCCTGACTATATCCCTAAGGCATGAAATCATTTCACAGTATTTGGTAAGTGCCTTAAATTTATCTCCATTTCCAAGGGAAAGAATTAGATTTTTTTTAAATGTAGACCTGATATTTAGCCAGTATTTGCCCATCCATCATGTCATTCTGTTTACTATTGTTAATAGTTATTAACTATTTTGAATATCAATGCTTTCTTACAAGGCTGATAGTTGCAGATATTTGTGTTAACATTTAGATTTTTCTTTTAAAAATGGCAATTGCTTAAACTGTCATTAACATGTAGAATTTTAGGTATTCCTCCAGTTTAAGAGTGAAGAGGGATCCCTGGGTGGCGCAGTGGTTTAGCGCCTGCCTTTGGCCCAGGGCGCGATCCTGGAGACCCAGGATCGAATTCCACGTCGGGCTCCCGGTGCATGGAGCCTGCTTCTCCCTCTGCCTGTGTCTCTGCCTCTCTCTCTCTCTGTGACTATCATAAATAATTAAAAATAAAAAAAGTGAAGAAGTTTTGATGTATACATAAAGATTGGACTTGTATTAAACCTCCAATTAATAGCATTTATTTTTTCTGTTAAAAACAAAACCAAGGGCAGCCCCGGTGGCGCAGCGGTGTAGCGCCGCCTGCAGCCAGGGGTGTGATCCTGGAGACCTAGGATCGAGTCCCACATCGGGCTTCCTGCATGGAGCCTGCTTCTCCCTCTGCCTGGGTCTCTGCCTCTCTCTCGCTCTCTCTGAATGAATAAATAAATAAATCTTTAAAAAAAAAAAAAAAAAAAAAAAACGAATCTTGGGGATCCCTGGTGGCGCAGCGGTTTAGTGCCGGCCTTCAGCCCAGGGTGTGATCCTGAAGACCGGGGATTGAGTCCCACATCTGGCTACCTGCATGGAGGTTACTTCTCCCTCTGCTTGTGTCTGTGTCTCTCATGAATAAATAAAATTTTAAAAATCTAAAAAAAAAAAAAAAAAAAAAAACAAGACAACAAAATGGTATCACTTTGGTTAAGGCCTCAAGTTAGGAAACCAAGACTTAATACCTACCTTCACTGCAGTTTTGACCCCTCCCCTTCCCAAAATGTTAACCAGTCAACATAGTACTTCCCTGTCAGCACAAGGAAATTTACTGATAGACCCCTACTGCTTCCCCTTAGGAGGACTACCCTGCCTAAAACAATGGATTTTTTGCTACCAAGTTCCTTTTTTTTTTTTTCACTTCCTCTCTACCTCTAAAATCCTTTCCTTTACTATACTCCTCTGGAGCTCTCTTCTATTTGCTAGATAAAATGCTGCCCAATTTATAATTAATAAAAACAATTAGATTGTATAATGTACTCAGTTGAACTTTTGCTATTTAACAATTCTTTTTATTTTTCTGGATTTTTTTGGTGAATTCCTTTGAACTAGAATATATTACATTTTTATTCATAAAAAAGTCTATTTCTATTTAAGGAGGAAATTAATATTATGAGCCATAAAAGATATTTTAATTAAAAAGGAAAATACAAACCAAGAAAATATTTGAAAAACACATACTGATAAAAAGGACTATTATGCAAAATATATATTAAAAACTCTTGGGATCCCTGGGTGGCCCAGCAGTTTAGTGCCTGCCTTTGGCCCAGGACATGATCCTGAGGTCCCGGGATCCAGTCCCACATCCTGCTCCTTGCATGGAGCCTGCTTCTCCCTCTGCCTGTGTCTCTGCCTCCCTCTCTCTCTCTCTCTCTCTCTCTCTCTTTCTCTCTGTGTGTCTCTCATGAATAAATAAATAAAATCTAAAAAAAAAAAAAACTCTCAAGTCTCAGTAACAAGAACTTTCTTTATGGTCAAAATAGCTAAACAAACATTTCACTCAAAAAGGCATAATAGCTAAGCACTATATAGCCAGTGAAGTGGTTAATTAAATTATCTTTTAATTAAAATATCTGTTGAAAGACCATGTCTTTTGGTAAAGTCTAATTTATAAACTTTTTTCTTTTATGGTTCATGTCCTTTTACCTAAAAAGGCAAAGAATTCTTAGCCTAACCCAAGGTCACAAATAATTTCTCATGTTTTCTTCTAGAAGTTTTATAGTTTTAGACTTTATATGCTAAGCAAAATAAGTCAGGCAGAGAAAGACAAGTACTGTATAATATCACTCATGTGGAATTTAAGAAACAAAACAAACTAGCAAAGGGGGAAAGAAGAGGGAGGCAAACCAAGAGACAGACTGTTAACTAGAGGGAACAAACTGATGGTTACCAGAGGGAGGTGAGTGGTAGGATGAGTTAAATAGGTGATGAAGATTAAAGGGTGCACTTGTGATGAGCACTGGGTGATGTATGGAAGTGTGGATTCACTATTACTGTATACCTGAAACTCATATCACACTGTATGCTAACTAACTGGAATTTAAATAAAAACTTAAAAAGAAAAAAAAAAGGCTATAGTGTGGGGGTTCCTGAAGATTATGGGGCAGGAGGATCCCAAATTCATCTTGTTCCATGGACACACCGAGATAACTGCCACATCAGTACAACTAATTCTGAAAATGACCTGAACACTGGCAGGACAGTCTTTCCACAGTTAATCATAGAGAAGAGGCCACATTGAAAAAGGGTAAGAGGCACTTGGGTGGCTCAGTGGTTGAGCATCTGCTTTTCACTCAGGTCATAATCCGGGGGTCCTAGGATCGAGTCCTACATCAGGCTCCTTGCAAGAAGCCTGCTTCTCCCTCTGCCTATGTCTCTGCCTCTCTCTGTGTGTCTCTCATGAATAAATAAATAAAGTCTTTTTAAAAGAAAAAGAAAAGGAAAAGGGTAAGAAGAGCTTACCCTTGCTGAGACTGGGAACAAAGTTCCCAGTAAGACCAACCACAAACAGGAGGAACACTTTAAAAATCAGCAGGCTTACCTCCAGAAGAGATGGCAGGTGATAGGAAACTGAATCCTCACCCTTAAAGAGACAGCATAACAACCCCACCAAGATACTAGAAACAGCAGTTTGAAAAGTGCCTGCGGTACATGGGAAAGAAATTTGTTTACTAATCTCAGAACATGTACTGGAGGGTCAGGGATCTTTAAGAGACTTCTCCAGGACAAAAAGAATCAGAGATGGAGAACTCAATAACTAAAATAAAAGTACACTTAGAGGGAATTAACAGCAGAATAGAGGGGTAGAAGAACAGATTAGTGGCTTAGAAGACAGGATAATGGAAAGCAATCAAGCTGAGCAGCAAAAAGAAAAAGAATAAAAAGTTAGAATAGGTTAAGGAAACTCAGCAACATCATTAAGCATAATAACATTACCATTATATGGATATCAGAAGAAAAAAAAGGAAGAGAAGGGGGAAGAAAATTTATTTAAAGGAATAATAGCTGAAAACTTCCCTAATCTGGGAAAGGGAAACACATCCAGATCCAGGAGGCAAAGAGAGAACCTAACAACCCAAGGCTGTCCACACCAAGACACATAGGTATTAAAATGGAAAAAAATAGTAGTAAAGACAGAATTTTAGGAGCAGTAGGGGACAAGAAAGTGGTGTCACACAAAGGAAACCCCATAAGGTTATAAATTGATTATTTTAGCGGAAATTTTGCAGGCCAGAAGACAGTGGCATGATATATTCAAAGTGCCAAAAGAAAAAAGCTGCAACCAAGAATACTTCATCCAGAAAGTTCATCATTTAGAATACAGGGCAGATAGTTTCCCAAGGAGAAGTTAAAGGAATTTATCACCACCAAACCAGCCTTACAAGAAATGTTAAAGAGAACTCTCTCAGTGATAAGGAAAAGACCATAAGTAGGAGTGAGAAAAGTAAGGAAACACAAAAGCAGTAAAAATAAATACATCTATAAAAATCAGTTAGGGAATCATAAAATAGAAGGATATAAAGTATGACACCATATACCTAAAACATGGGGAGGAGAGGAGTAAAGAATGAGTTCAAACACAAGCAACCATCAACTTAATAGACTGCCATATGCAGATGTTATATACAAATAAAATGGTAACCATAAATCAAAAACCAGTAATAGGAATACAAAAAATAAAGAAGGAGTCTAAGCATATCACTAAAGAAACTCAACAAGTTGTGAGAGGATAGAAAGAGAAGAAAGCAACTAGAAAAACAAGTAAAAAAATAAAAAAAAACTTAAAAGGCATTAAGTACATAATTATTGATAATTACTTTAAATTTAAATAGAGGAAATACTTCAATCAAAAGACAGAGTGAATGAATAAGAAATAAAACCAATGTATATGCTGCTTATAAGAGATTCTTTTCAGTCCCATAGCAAAAAGTGAAGTAGCAATATTTATACCAGACAAAAAGAGACTTTAAACTTTGGACCATAGCAAGACAAAGAAGGGCACTACATATTGATAAAGGGAAAAATCCAACTAGAAGATAAAACAATTGTAAATATCTATGCATCCAACATTGGAGCATTAAATACATGAAGCAACTATTAATTGATATTAAGGAAGAAACTGACAGTAATACAACAATAGTATGGGACTTTAACAATCCATTTACATTACTGGGTAGATCGTCCAGACAGAAAATTAACAAGGAAACAATGGCTCTGAATGACGCATTAGAGGAGATGGACATAACAGATATACACATAATATTCAATCCAAAACAATTGAACGCACATTCTTTTCAAGTGACGTGAAACATTCTGCAAGGTGGAATGTTAAGCCACATGTTAAGCCACAAAACAAGTCTAAATAAATTCAAAAAGATTGAAATCACGTCATGCATCCTTTCTGACAACAACAGTATGAACTAGAAATCAATTACAAGAAAAAATCTGAAAAGAACAAAAATACATGGAGGCTAAATAACATGCTACTATACAATGAATAGGCCAACCAAAAAAATCAAAGAAGAAATTTTAAAAATACATAGATACAAATGAAAAGGAAAACACAAAATCTTTGGATCAAAGATCTTTGAGATGTAGCAAAAGCAATTCTAAAAAGGAAGCTTATAGCAATACAGGCTTACCTCAAGAAGCAAAAGATATTTCAAATAAACAACTGTATACCTAAAGGATTTAGAAAAATTAGAAAGATCAAAGCTAGTAGAAGAAAAGGAAATAATAAAGAATGGAGCAGAAATTATAGAAATACAGACTTTAAAAAATAGAGAACATTAAGGAAGCCAGGAGCTGGTTCTTTAAAAAGATAAACAAAAGTCATAAAACTTTAGCCAGACTCATTCTGAAAGAAGAGAGAGAGAACACTCAAATAAATAAAATCTGAAGTGAAGGAGGAGAAATGAAAACTGATACCACAGAAATATAAAGGATTATAGGAGAATATTATATATTTTTTAATATTTTATTTATTTATTCACGAGAGACACAGAGAGAGAGATAGAGGCAGAGACATAGGCAGAGAGAGAAGCAGGCTCCATGCAGGGAGCCTGATGTAGGACTCGATCCCGGGTCTCCAGGATCACACCCTGGGCTGAAGGTGGCACTAAACCGCTGAGCCACCAGGGCTGCCCTAGGAGAATATTATAAAAAACATTATATGTCAACAAATTGGACAACCTGAAGAAATGGATAAATTCCTAGAAACCTATAACCTTCCAAAACTTAATCAGGAAGAAATAAAAAATTCTAAAGATCAGTACTAGCAATGAAATTGAATCAGTAATAATAATAATAAAAAAATCCCAACACACACAAATCCAGGACCAGATGGCCTCACAGGTGAATTCTAGCAAACATTTTTTTTTTCCTAGCAAACATTTTTAAAAGTTAGTACATTTCTTTTCAAATTATTGCCAAAAACAACAGAGGAAGGAAAGCTTCCAAATTCATTCTTACAAGGCCAGCATTATCCTGATACTGAAAACAGATAAAGACACAAAAAAAGAAAACTACAGACTAATATCTCTAATGAACATAGATGCAAACATCCTCAACAAAATATTAGCAAACTGAACACAGCAATACATTAAAATATAATATTCACCGTGATCAAGTAGGATTTATTCTAGGGATGTAAAGGTGGTTCAATAACTGCAACTCAATCAATGTGATACATCAAAATAATTTATCAATTTTGATAAAATGTATCACATTTATCAATGTGATGTATCACATTGATAAGAGAAAGGATAAAAATAATACGATAATTTCAATAGATGCAGAAAAAGCATTTGACAAAGTCAATATCCTTTGATAATAAAAACTCCCAACAAAGTAGGTATACAGGGAACATACCTCAACATAATAAAGGCTATATATGACAAACTGACAGCTAACATCATATTCAATGGTGAAAAATGGAAAGCTTTTCCTCTAAGATCAGTAACAAGAGTAAGATGCCCACTCTCACATTTCCATTCAATATATTATTAGAAGTCTTAGCCACAGCATTTAAGAAAAAGAAAAAGGTATCCAACGCAGAAAGAAAGAAGTAAAACTCTTACTATTTGCAGATGACATGACACTATATATGAAAAACCCAAAAACTCCACCAAAAAAACTGTTCAAACTAATAAATAAATTCAGTAAAGTAGCAGGATACAAAATCAACAAAGAAAAATCTGTGGCATTTCTAGAAACTAATAATGAATTATCAGGAAGATAAATTTAGAAAATAATTCAATTTACAATTATATCAAAAAGAATAAAATACCTAGGAATAAATTTAACCAAGCAGGTAAAATACAGTTCACTGAAAACTAGAAAAATCTGATGAAAGAAATTGAAGATAACAGAAATAAATGGAAAGACATTCCATGCTCATGGACTGAAAAAATTAATATTGTTAAAATGTCCATACTACCCAAACCAATAATGGATTCAGTGCAATGCCTATCAAAATTTCAATGGCGTTTTTCACAGAACTAGAACAAATAATCCTAAAGTTTGTATGGAACCAGAAAAAATCCCAAAGAGCCAAAATAATCTTAAGACAAAAGAACAAAGCTCCCTGATTTAAAAGTTATAGTAATTATAAAAATATGGTATTGGCATTTTTAGAAGATCAATAGAACAACATTGAGAGCCTAGAATTAAACCTACACATATATGGATAATTAATTTATGACAAAGGAGCCAAGAACATACAGTGGAGAAAGGATAGGCTACTCAATAAATGCTGAGAAAACTGGACAGTCACATGAAAGAGAATGAAACTAGATCACTATCTTACATCAGATGCAAAAATTAACTTAAAATGGATTAAAAACTTTAATGTAAGGTCTGAAACCATAACATTCCTACTAGAAAACACAGGCAGTAAGCTCCTTAACATGTCTTAGTAAGTTTCTTGGATTTGACCTCAAGGACATGGGGAAACAAAAGTAAAAATGAACAAACTGAATTTCATTAAACTAAAGAGCTTCTGCACAGAGAAAGAAATGATCATTGAAATGAAAGGCAATCTCCTGAACGGGAAAAAATATTTGAAAATCATATCTGACAAGGGACTAACATCTAAAATATATAAAGAACTTATACAACTCAACAACAAAAATACCAACAACCCAATTAGCAATGAGCAGAGGATTTGAATAGACATTAGATGTTCAACATCACTAATTATTAAGGAAATGCAAACCAAAACCATAATGAGCTATCACCTCACACCTATTAGGATGACTAATATAAAACAAAACAAAACAAAACACAAAAACAAAAAACAGAAAAACAAGAACAAGAAATGGTGATGGAGAGTAATGTGGAGAAAAGGGAATCCTTGTTTATTGTTGGTGGGAATATAAATTGGTACAGCTACCATTGAAAACAATATAGAGATTCCTGTAGGAGCATAGCATTATGATGTGATCCAGCTATTCCACATCTGGATATTTATCTGAAGAATATAAACATGCTGATTTGAAAAGATATATGCACTCCTATGTTCACTGCAATATTTACAATTGCCAAACAAGGGAAACAAACTAAATGTGCATCAAGGGATGAATGGATAAAGATGGATACACACACACACACACACACACACAAATTGAATGCTTCCCATCTATAAAAAAGAATAAAATCTTACCATTTGCAACAACATGAATGTACCTTGAAGGTATTATGCTAACTGAAATAAGTCAGATGAAGAAAGACAAATACCATATGATTTAACTCATATGTAGAATTTGAAATAGACAATATAAGCAAACAAAACAAAAAAACTCAAAGATACAGAGAACAGATTGGTGGTTACTAGAGGGAAAGGCGTGGGAGGCGGGCACAGTGGTTGAAGGCCGTCAATTGTATTGTGATGGATGGTAACTAGACTTTCAGCGTTGTCACTGTGTACTGCACATAAATGCTGAATTATAACGTTTTACTCCTGAAACTATATAATGTTACATGCCAATTTTACCTCATTAAAAAAGGAAGAGGAAGAAAAGGAAATCCTACCATATGTGACAACACGAATAAGCCTAGAGGAAATTATTCTAGGTGAAATAAGCTGTCTCAGTTTCAATCTTGGCAAAAGTGCTTCAGAGATTAAAAAGATGAAGAAACAAGAATTTGAAAACTAGAAGATTAGGATGAAGGAATTCTTACAAAAGATCTTGTTGTGTTATAGCCTTTTTACTAAGGTAATTAAAACATACTAGAAAAGAGATGTAAAACTTCCAGAAAGATAGAAGTTAAAAAGTCAAGAAATATCCTAAAGAGTCCAAAAATTAGGAAGCTTACAAAAAAATGTACTATACTTTTGCTTTAATGCATTTTCTCTGTTCCAAGTTAAAAATCAAACCAAAGTTGATTGATTGAATAATCAATTGATTGATTGAAAGTTGAAAATCAAACCAAAACAAAAAAACAATAGCTAATCAATCTTAAAAAGAACCATAAACAATCATGAAATCACCACAGCTGGTTCACTTAGGACTCTGACCTAGAAATGTAGCGAGGAAAAAAGCCTCTTACTATACATACACAATATTTTAAATATTCAACAAAACCAAATGCATGTAATTCATATGGAAATCAGGTCAAGTTAATTTATTCACAGATAAAATTCAAGATAATCAGAGATTAAGAATTTGATACAATGAGCCCAAAGAAACAAAGGCAGAAATTCAAGTCAGACAACAAAAGACAACAAGTATATAAGTGTAAAAGTGTATAAGACAGAGAAGTAATCGCCTAAGAACTCTTTCTAGGAGTCTGGTCAACAAAATATTTGCTCCAGACATAAAGGAACGGTCAGTAGAGTTTGATGCTCTGACTGAGAGCTTCTGAGTGGTGTATTTGTGTCATTTTTGCCCAGGACTAGGACTTTTCAAATTAGAACTGACCTGAGTGTATCAGTGCAAAGGAGTAGACACAGTGACCTGGACAGACTGCTGAGGAAAGGGAAAACAAGCCTTTTTTGAGCCATTATATAGACTTCTGCCAAATGTAAAAACACAAAAAGAACTTCTGCTTTCTGAACCTTACCAGATATTTAAAAATCAAGAGACAATTCTGTTCTCTAAATTCACTAGTCTTCCTTTTACATGGAGTTGGAGTTCTTATAGACCTACGTTGTGGGCCTATGTCCCTAATGCTGTGAGAACTCCATCCTGCATTTAGTTGACTGACCTAGAGAACTCAGGATTCATTCAGGAATGATGAAAGAGGAAGGGAAAACAAAAAACCATTGAGCAGCCTATGTATCATTTCAACTGGGGGGAAAAAAAAGAAAATTTTAAGAATCTGTACATTGTGCATTGTGGTAGAAAAAGGCAATTTGATGACAGAGAAGGAAAGTAACATTTTTGCAGTGTGGCTGAAGAATTGAATGAGAAAGCTGAGATGACATTACACTCTGTCCAGAAGTGTTAAAAAAAAAAAAAACTGTTAATTGCCTACCCAATATCGATTCTCCCTTTCTTACAGCAAAATCACTGTACTGTTGGGGTGACATAGCAGAAAATAGACTACACTATTATGTGAAGACATGTTATTTGAGGCTTATCAAAAATGGCTGAAACGAATGACTTTCTTTGGTGAAAGGCTTCCAGAAAGCTGTTGAATATCCTTTCATACAAAAAAAAAAAAAAAAAAAAATTCAATAGCCTACAAATAATAATTTGGGATGTCCAAATTTTATACAAAGCACCAGAAAGTGTCCATACAGCATCAATAAGCTTAGCTAAAAATTAACTACTGTACTGTATCTCCCAGCATCCCTTGCTGATGTGATCTGTGATATATAAACACAAGCCATTGGAGGGGTCTTCTAGAAAAATTCTTTAAGCAGATCTGACTCATCTAGAAAGCACATCATTTTTACTTTTCCCCTTTCATCCTTCTGAGATGCAGATTCAATAGGTAGAGCCCCTCGGTGATCATGGAGTGATCTTTTTTCTTTTAAAGTAATGTCTACACCTGACATGGGGCTTGAACTCACAGCCCCCAAGATCACATGCTCTATCTACGAATTAAGGCACCCTGATCATGGAATGGTCTTGAAAGTGAAGCCACAAGTTAATAACAGAGAAACAGGAAGGTAGAAATCTGGTTGCGGATTAAATCACAGAGGCCCCCAGCTGGTCCAAGCCTGGTTATGCTAGTGAGAGGAAAGAAAACTCCCTATCTATTTAAACCACTGGTTTTCAAGATTTCTTCTATGAGAAAGTGTTCGTAATTCTCAACTGGCTGACAGGGTTTGAGAGGCTTACAAGTATTCTGTTAGATTTTCAGAATCTTGCATATATTATAATATTCTAAGTCACAAGCAAATGCCCTTCATATGAAAAGGGAGTTGAAAGAACCCATGCGAACATGTGGAGCTTTTCCTCTTAATTATATTAATAAAGTATACCCAATTTTTTTCTATCAAAATTAATGTGTATTGCCAAATCCCCTCCTATACTTGAAGGTGGGATTTGAGTTTAGAATAAGCCAACCCCACTTCAAAACCTGGCTCTAGATACCAAAAGTGTGGAGAACAAACAAAACAATAAAAACTAGATAAATTGGATTTCATCACAATTAAAACTTCTGTATCTCAAAGGACACTATCAAGAGAATGAAAAGATAAGTCATAGAGTGGGGGGAAAATAATTGCAATCATATACCTTTCCTGGACTCTTACAGGTGAAATCTCTGAAGTCTCCTACCCAAACTCAAGATGACAATGTCTAAAGCCTCAGCCCAGCAGTGATGGGGGTACTAGAATAACCTTACTGCCATAGTCTATGACAGGGGGTGAACTGGGAGTAAGCCACAGAGTCATCATGGGGGCCTCATTTGTATACTTATCATGGTGTATGCTTTGGTTCTCTTATTCTTTGTTTTTTAACAATGCTGATCAAAGTAAACCAAATACAACATAAGAAAACTTTTTTGGTTCTTGAGTTTCAAACAACGGTGATCAATTAGCCTGACTTCTCAGAAGCAACTTACATGTGGTTTTATTCTATTTTTCTAAAAGATCAAAAACAAAAACAAAGTTCAGCAACATATTAGATTAGTGTGTTTCTTGCTTGATCTAAGTCAGCATAGGCCCAGCTCTAATTCAGTTCATTTGGAATGATTTCATTTGGACAATCTGAAAGGTTGAACAGAACAGATCTCGGACCAACTGTATCAAGTAAAATTCTCTTTTGCTTGGAAGCCAGCTGATGATGAATACCACATATCTCCAAGGCATGAACAAAAGGAAGATGCATGTACAAAGAATAACAAAAGGTTTATGAATAACATAAATTCACAAAGACTAGTCCATTAAGGTTTCTGAATTTTTAGAAGTCTACTTAGTGTTAAAATCAGTGAATACAGTACAGGCATACTTTGGAGATACTGCAAGGTCAGTTCAGACCATTGCAATAAAGTGAATAACACAATAAAGCAAGTTAAATGAACTTTTTGGTTTCCCAATGTATATAAATGTATACACTATACTGTAGTCTATTGAGTATGAAATATCATTATGTCCCAAAAAGGCAATGTACATACTTTAATTTAAAAATACTTTAGGGGATCCCTGGGTGGCTCAGCAGTTTTGCGCCTGCCTTTGGCCCAGGGCGCCATCCTGGAGACCCAGGATTGAGTCCCGCATCCAGCTCCCTGCATGGAGCCTGCTTCTCCCTCTGCCTGTGTCTCTGCCTCTCTCTCTCTCTCTCTCTCTATCATAAATAAATACAAATAAATCTTTTAAAAAAATACTTTATTGCTAAGAAAGCTTAACCCTCATCTTAGCTTTCAGCAAGTTGTAATCTTTTAGCTGGTGGAGAGTTGATGATTGTTGACTGATCAGGGTGGTGGTTGCCAAAGGCTGGGGTGCCTGGGGCAATCTCTTAAAATAAAGAAAATAACGAAGTTTGCTGCATCAATCAACTCTTTTTTTTTTAATGAATGATTTCTCTGTGACATGTGATGCTATTTGATAGTATTTTACCCACAGTAGAGCTTCTTTCCAAACTGGGGGCCATTCTCTCAAACCCTGCTGCTGCTCTATCAACTAAGTTTGTGGAATATTCTAAATCCTTTATTGTCACCTCAACACTCTTCACAGCATCTCCACCAACATATTTCTTCAACATATTTCTTCAACATATTTTCTCACCCATAAGAAGCAACTCCTCATCCATTCAAGTTTTATCCCGAAATTGCAGCAATGCAGTCACAACTTCAGTCTCCACTTCTAATACTAGTTCTCTTGCTATTTCCACTGCATCTGGAGTCACTTCCTCCACTGAGATCTTGAACCCTTCAAAGTCATCCGTGAAGGTTGGAATCAACTTCTTCCAAACTCCTGTGAATATTGATATTTTGACCTCTTCCCATGAATCAAAAATGTCTTCAATGGAATCTAGAATGTTACTTTTTCCAGATCCCTCAGAGGAATCACTGTCTGTGGAAGGAATGATCTTTCAAAATGTATTTTTTAAATAATAAGACTTGAAAGTTGACATTATTACTTGGTCCATGGATTGCAGAATGGATGTTGTGTTAGGAAGCCTGAAAACATTAATCTTGTTGTCCATCCCCATTGGAGCTCTTGGGTGGTGAGGTACATTGCCAATGAGCAGTACAATTTTGAAAGCCCCCTTTTTTTCTGAGAAGTGGGTCTCAACAGTAGGCTTAAAATACTCAGTAAACCATATTGTAAACAGATGTTTTGTCATCCAGGTTTTATTGTTCCACTTATAGAGCACAGGCGGAGAAGATTTAGCATAATTCTTAAAAGCCCTGGGATTTTTAGAATGGTAAGTAAGCACTAACTTTAAAATTAACACCCACATTAGCACCTAACAAGAGACTCAACCTGTCCATATCCTCTCCAGCTAGGAAAGTCCTAGATGACATCTCTTTCCAATAGAAAGTTGTTTCATTGACATTGAAAATTTGTTAAGTGTAGCCACCTTCATTAATTATGTTAGCCAGAACTTCTAGATAACTTGTTGCTTCACTCTTCCCTTTTATGTTATGGAGATGGCTTCTTCCCTTAAACCTCATGAACTAACCTCTGCAAGGTTCAAATTCTTCTATAGCTTCCTCATCTCTCTCAGCTTTCATAGAATTGAAGAGAGTGAGGACCCAGCTCTGAATTAGGATTTGTCTTAAGGGAATGTTGTGGCTTGTTTGATCTTTTTATTTTGTTGTTGTTTGTTTGTTTGTTTTTATTGAAGTTCGATTTGCCAACATATGTATAACACCCAGTGCTCATCCCATCAAGTGCCCTCTTCAGTGCCTGTCACTGAGTAACCCCATCCCCCCCCCACCTCCCCTTCCACAACCCTTTGTTCGTTTCCCAGAGTTAGGAGTCTCTCATGGTTTGTCTCCCTCTCTAATTTTTCCCACTCAGTTCCCCTCCTTTCCCTTATAATCCCTTTCATTATTTCTTATATTCCCCATATCAGTGAAACCATATGATGATTGTCCTTCTCCAATTGACTTACTTCACTCAGCATAATACGCTACAGTTCCATTCATGTTGAAGCAAATGGTGGTTATTCGTCCTTTATAATGGCTGAGTAATATTCCCTTGTGTGTGTGTATATATATATATATATATATATATATATATATATATATACCACATCTTCTTTATCCATTCATCTTTCGAAGATAAACTCAAAATGAATGAAAGATCTACTTGTGAGACAAGAATCAATTAAAATCCTAGAGGAGAACACAGGCAACACCCCTTTTAAACTTGGCCACAGCAACTTCTTGCAAGATACATCTATGAAGGCAAGAGAAACAAAAGCAAAAATGAACTATTGGGACTTCATCAAGATAAGAAGCTTTTGTACAGCAAAGGATACAGTCAACAAAACTAAAAGACAACCTACAGAATGGGAGAAGATATTTGCAAATGATAAATCAGATACAAGGCTAGTATCCAAGATCTATAAAGAACTTATTAAACTCAACCCCCAAGAAACAAAAAATCCAATCATGAAATGGTTTGATCTTCTATACAGACCACTAAAACTTTTTCCATATTAGCAATAAGACTGTTTCACTTTCTTATTGTTCATGTGTTCATGTATTCACTGGAGTAGTACTTTCAATTTCCTTCAAGAACTTTTCCTTTGCATTTACACCTCTGCTAACTGGTGCAAGAGGCCTAGTTTCCAGCCTGAATTGGCTTCTGACATGCCTTCTTCACTAAGCTTAGTCATTTCTGGCTTTTGATTTAAAGCAAGAGACATGTGACTCTACCTTTTATTTGAACATTTATAGGTCACTGTAGGATTATTAACTGGTCTAATTTTATTACAGTAGTAACATCAAAGATCACTTATCACAGATTGCCATAACAAAATAATTTAAAAGTTGGAAATATTATGAGAATTACCAAAATGTGATACAAAGTGGAACAAATACTGTTGGGAAAATGGCACTGATGAGGCATCTGGGTAGCTTAGTTGGTTAAGCAGCAGACTCTTGGTTTCAGCTCAGGTAATGTTCTCATGAGGTCCAGCCCCACATGGGACTCTACTCAGCAGGGAGCCTGCTTGAAGATTCTCTCCCTTGCCCATCCCCCCACAGGCTCTCTCTCTCTCTCTCTCTCTCTCTCTCTAAAACTCTCTCTCTCTAAATAAATCTTTTTTTTAAATGACACTGATAAACTTGCTCGTATAGAATTGCCACCCACCTTCAATCCGTATTAAAAAAAATGTCTGCAAAGCACAAAAAAGCAAAGGACAATAAAGTATGCCTCTATTGTTTTTATATTCTGATCTTTGTTAGGAGACAAAAAATATTACATATGTTATTTTAGCAGAAAAAAACTTAATATAAAGAATAAAATTAGATAATACTTTTTTATATTTATTTTTCTTAAGATTTTATTTATTTATTCATGAGCTACAGAGGGAGAGAGAGAGAGAGAGAGAGAGAGGGAGAGACACAGGCAGAGGGAGAAGCAGGCTCCATGCAGAGAGCCCCACGTGGGACTCGATCCCAGGTCTCCAGGATCAGGCCCTGAGCTGAAGGTGGTGCTAAACCCCTGAGCCACCGGGGCTGCCCGATAATAGATTTTTTTTAACTGGGGAACTGAAAACATAAAAATTAAAGAAGAATAAGATGTCATGAAATAACAACCACAGAAGTTAGGAAAATACAGAGAAGAGGTTGAAACTATTAAAAGTAGAACTTTGGACAAGTAGCCTCATACAGCAAATACTTAGAAAAGGGAATATTCCTTAACTGAAACAGAGGTCTCTGAATTTGAAGGAGGAACCCCACAGGGCATAGAGTCAGACCTCTCAGAGGGGACGCTTAATCGCAGCTTTGGTGTCCCTATGGGGCATTTTGAGACCTAGTTCCTCGAAGGTTAGAAAATCTGCAAACTGGATTCAATTGTTTCTATAAAAATAAAGTGTCAGAGATGATTGAAGCAATGAGATTGTTGTGATATTATCAAGATCCCAATTTGACAGTGAATAAGGACCTTTTTCTTCTTTCTCCTCCAGATTTGCAGTTCTCTCTAGTGCCCCCTATTGTCAGAGTCTGAGAGCCAACGGGCAAAGAAATTCTGAGTGGAATCCAGTCCTGATATCACAAAGCAGAAATTCAGTGTGAATTTGGACCTGAGATATAATGGCTGAATAATCAGTGCAATCTACTCCTTTGGCTACTCAGCATCCATTCACACTCTTTCTACATATATTTGTCTTTTTTTTTCTTTCTACATATATTTGAACCTTCATATAGCAACAAAAGAAACTATTTGCACCTAACATGATGGAACTATCTCTTAGACAAATTAAGGCACTCTCATCCTCTCCTCAAAATATCCATCAGTCATTGTATTGCTCTCTGAGCTATATTAATTATACTTCAAATTCAGTCACAGCCACATGTAAACGTTCTAAAGACTTAGTTGCAAAGTTTAGTTCCAACAAAACTTCCCTACAATTGTAAAGAAAAGGAAAAGAAATGAAAGTATATATGTACACACACACAAGACAATATGTATAGCCACTGCAGTCTTCATTTCTGTAATGGTCATGGTAGTTGATATTTATAAACCCTTTCTTCTACATCTCATTCGTGTTTCCTTTGTCCATATCAAGACCTCGGCTAGTCAGGATTCTCTACATAGTGAACGAAACCTTCATTTCTTTTCTTTTTTCTTTTTTTTCGAAACCTTCATTTCTGAAGATACTAAATCTCTAGTTAGTTAAAATTTCTAGTTAAAATCTCTGTCGTTTTCTATTAACTTTTTACTTTTAGAGAAGAAGTACCAAGAAACTCCAAAGAATTTCCTTGGCTCCATATTCCTCTGCCATAGTCAGAATTTTAGTTTCCCCCTACAAAATTCACATATTGAAAATCTAATACCCAAGGCAATGGTGTTAGGAGGTGGAGCCTTTGAGGTGTGATTACATAATAAAGGCAGAACCCTCACAAATGGGATTAGTGTCTTTAAAGAGAGCTCTTTTGTTTTTCCACCATTTGAGGACACAACAAGAAGTATGCAATGCTAAAAAGAGCTCACACCTGACCATGTGGACATCCTGATCCCAGACTTCCAGAACTGTGAGAAATAAATTTATGTTATTTATAAGCACCCCAGTATATGGTATTTTGTTATAACAACACAAACATACTCATTGTGCCTTTGTGCAGCAGGAACTCAATTTCCTATTGGAAATCAGGATCAATGCCCCCAAACAGAATAACTTCATTCAGGACCTGTTAATTCAATGACATGAAGATCCAAACAGTAAAGTGGCAGTCTCAACTTTTAGTTCAGTAGAACCATTGTTGGGTCCCCCTTGGGAATCAAGACCACCAAACCATCTGTAAACCAGGCCCAAGTTTTGTTCCTCCTCAGTCGTAAATTCACAAGAAATTCTCCATGAAGTCATAGATATGGAAGAAAGAAAAAGACAATACAACATCAGTTAGTGTTGAAGGAGTCTGAGGTAACCTCTCACACAACTTCCTGTGCCTTTTGGCACAGGCTCAAGCTCAATTTCTTATTTACCATTTCCATTTAATAACTGATTTCTGTTTCTCATGCCTAACTTTATAGCTTGTTAGCTCAGAGAATATCCAGTTAATGATGGGAATCTTAGGTCACCTAGTCACTTGATGTCCAATGATTAGACATTGAGGCCTGATAGCAAACCTAGAGCAATTCCTCTAAAGAATAGTTATCCAAAAGAGAAAGCATGCAGGAGCACCTGGGTGGCTTAGTCAGTTAAGTATCCAACTCTGGGTTTTGGCTCAGGTCATGATCTCAGGGTTGTGAGACTGAGCCCCATGATAGGCTACACACTCAGCATGGAGTCTGCTTGAAATCCTTTCCCCCTCCTCTTCCCTCCCACTGCTTGTTCACATTCAAACACTCTTTCTGTCTCCTAAATAAATAAATAAATATTTATTTATATATATAAATGTTATAAATATATGTATATATTTATAACATTTGGGAATAGTTCTTAAACTCTGATTAACTAACTGTAATATAGTTTTGTGAATTTATTGCATGGATGCTGGACCTTGTGGTATACCTGTCCCTAAGTAATGTTGTTTCCCCCTTCAATATTACTGTAAACAATGGCACTCATTGTGGCATATTTTTTTTTTTACTGTTTAATATGAAAACTTCAAGCTACCTTCATTTTTACATGTGTTTCCTTATTATAGATAAGCCTGTCTTGCTAGCTGGATTTTTTTTGTGTATATATGTTCTACCAATTAACTACTTTTGCAGTTTTAATCTTGTATTCTTCTACTTTGTTTTGTGTAAACTGGGAAAAATTTTAAAAAGCTGGAATCCCTCAAAAACAAATATATAGTCAAATAATATATATAAATGTATTTATATATAAATAAGAGACACAGAAAGAAAGAAAAGAAGAAAGAAACCAAGCAAGTTTTCATTGCAGCTTGGACTCGCAGCAGTGCTTTCTTCCGCAGTCTGCATTCAAAACCAAAGACCTACAGCTTATTCAGTAGGAGGTATCATAAATAGTCAAGTATATGCTGCCTCCAAAATCCAAAAAAGTCTATCCAGTATTGTGCCTCTTTCTGTTGGTTGGTGGTACAAGGTGCAGGGAACTTGTCTTTTACCCTTGAGATGGTGTCTCAGAAATCTCATTGAGCTAGTAGGCCTCTGAATTTTCATGGGATTTATGACCCACTTTTTGTTCCTCGGATGTCTTACTAATGCATCTAAAAAACTTGTTATTTCCTGCTAATGAGAGACAATGATCATAATCTCACCAATGTAGTGGAGAAATGTGAGGTTTTTGAAATGTCAAGAAAGTTGCTATGGAAGATACTATAACAGAAAGCAAGAAAATTAGTATAGCCCTGAGGTAGAAAAGTATATTGTTGGTCCTACCACTCAAAAGTAAGCTACTTTTTTTTGTGGTTCTTGCAAATCAGTACGGAAGGAAAAAAGCATTTTTCCAGGTCAATAGCTGCACACCAATGTTAATTTGCTTCAGTTAAAGGCATCACATCTCAAGCAACAGCTACAATTGAATTCGACAACTGATTAAATGCTTGATATTCCATAGTCATTCTTCAAGATCCACCCCATTTCTATAGAGTTCAAACAAGCAAATTAGAGATCTGATTTGGTTTTTTGTTTGTTTTTTTTTTACTTGGAGTTCAATTTGCCAACATATAGCATAACACCCAGTGCTCATCCCGCCAAGTGCCCCCCTCAGTGCCCATCACCCAGTCACCCCAACCCCCCACCCACCTCCCCTTCCACCACCCCTTGTTCATTTCCCAGAGTTAGTTGTCTCTCATGTTTTGTCACCCTCACTGATATTTTCACTCATTTTCTCTCCTTTCCCCTTTATTCCCTTTTACTATTTTTTATATTTCCCAAATGAATGAGACCATATAATCCTTGTCCTTCTCCGATTGACTTACTTCACTCAGCATAATACCCTCCAGTTCCACCCACGTCGAAGCAAATGGTGGGTATTTGTCATTTCTAATGGCTGAGTAATATTCCATTGTATACATAAACCACATCTTCTTTATCCATTCATCTTTCGATGAGCACCAAGGCTCCTTCCACAATTTGGCTATTGTGGACATTGCTGCTATAAACATTGGGGTGCAGAGGTCCTGCTGTTTCACTGCATCTGTATCTTTGGGGTAAATCCCCAACAGTGCAATTGCTGGGTCATAGGGCAGTTCTATTTTTAAGTCTTTGAGGAACCTCCACACAGTTTTCCAGAGTGGCTGTACCAGTTCACATTCCCACCAACAGTGCAAGAGGGTTCCCCTTTCTCCACATCTTCTCCAACATTTGTTGTTTCCTGTCGTGTTAATTTTCACCATTCCCACTGGTGTGAGATGGTATCTCATTGTGGTTTTGATTTGTATTTCCCTGATGACAAGTGATGCAGAGCATTTTCTCATTTGCTTGTTGGCCATGTCTATGTCTTCTAGAGATCTGATTGGTATCATCATACCTACATCTTCAGAGTCTTTGCTAGTGACAATAATCCCTGCAATTTCTAAAGAGATGTGGTATTGCTTTTGTTTACCATCCTGGCAGGGAGGGGAAATTCTAGGGGCATCCATCTGATTCTTCCTAATGTCTTTACTTTACAAGCCAGAGAACCTTTGTAATGATTCTTCCAGTTGATAAATGTGTCCATTCAAGTTATACATTCAGTAACTTAGGAAAGAACCATAAGATTCTGCAGATCTATTGAGCAGACAGTAATTCAAATTTAGGCCAGAATGATAGAGATATATCACTTGACCACCATGAGCCCTACTTTGACCACAGAGGCATTTTGGTTCCCTTAGATTTAGCATCAATTCAGAGCCAGTGTGTAACAATCTCTTAAAAGTTTGGTATTTCCTTTTTCCTAGTGTTCATTCACTCTAATAAAATGCTACAGTACCCTTTGGAGAGAGCTTGGAGGAAGATTCATATTCTGAAAATTTTTCTGACATGATTTTACAGATCAGAAATATGTGGGGTTTTGGTAAAAGCATTTTGGTAGAGCAAAAAGATGACAAAAATGTTCATTTTCTTTCATTCAAAAAATATTTGTTGAGTGCCCACTATGTACCAGGCCTCATTAAAGTTGATGGATATAAAGAAGTATCCTCAATGATCTCGCATTTTAGTAAGAAGAAAAATAATAAAATACTTCAGGTAATTTTATATTATGATACATTTACCAAAAGGAATACACAAGATGACTTATTAGAACTATCAAAGGGAGATTGAGGGGGAGGCATGTCAGAGTGGATGGCAAAGGCCAACCTGAAAATGTAAAACTGAGGTTAAAATGTGACAGAAGCAGTGGAACCGTCATGACAGGAACTCAAAGATGAAGTCCCCAGGCAGAAAAAACAAGTCTCTCAGAGACCCTGGGTTGGGTATGCCTGGGTTCTTGAAGCACTGTGACACAAAAGGGAGGTATGAGAAGAGGTTAGAGTGACAAGAGGAGGCCAACATGTAGTTCCTTAGAAGTAAGAAATTTGTGTAGTTAGTTCTGCTATAATAAAGCATATGCATTTTTCTAAAAGATTTTATTTATGTATTTGAAAGAGAATGAGACAGGCAGGGAGGGGCAGAAGGAGAAGTAGACTCCCCAATGAGCATAGAGCCAGACCTGGGGCTCAATCCCAGGACCCTGAGATCATGATCTGAGCTGAAGGCAGCCAACCATGTGCCCCAAGACATATGCATTTCTAAAAACCACTCTGCTATGCCAAATCATATAATAGAAACCACAAGTTTTACTGGAAAAATACACGACTAAAGGTAAAATACTTAAAATTTTTGTGATACTTTAAAAACTGATTAAAACCTAATAAAACAGCACATTTTTAACGATTAACAACATAAATATTACAATAACTATATACCTGAAACTTGCTCATGGAAGCAGGCATCAGAAGGGCTGCAGCTCTGAGTTTTGGGGGGCGGAAGGAGAGTTATCTGAAAGCCGGCAGAAAGTGGTAACACGTGATGTGGACAGGTGTGGTCCATAAGCCACAGTGACCTGGTGGCTGGCAGCTGGTAGGGGCTTGAGGTGTGTGCATGTGTGCTGCATTCACTGGGTACAGTTTCTGCCTGTGTCTGTTGTTTATCAAACATTAGCAAACGTGAAATTCACTGTGCCCAAATATGTCTATCGCTTTTTCAGAACAGGCATTATAGCAGCATTGTTTTATTCTAATTGTAGGAGAAGCTACTGGAAGGTTTTAAAATGGAAAAATGGCATGATGTAATTGTGTTTTAAAAAACCACTTTGACTGTTCTGTGGAGAATGATTACAGACCAGGATGAATGGCTTGTACTGAGTTGGAAAACACTGAGAAAGGGGCAGGTTTCAAGGGAAGAGGTATTGGGAATGACAAGTAGGGAGATGGGTCTGCTCCAACTTCACAGGAAAAATCAGATTAGAAATATAACCTACATCTGTGGAATAGTTAATGTAATGAAACCACCTGAGATAGACTAGGTGGGTAGAAGGCCCAAGGTCTTTCTTATCACCAGAAACATGAATTAGAATACTACACAGTTCTACTTCTCTTATTCTAATTGGGTATCAGGTTTCTACATATAGTCAAACCAAAAAACAGAAAAAAGAAGATGGAAGGGGAGAGAAGTAAAGGGAAGGAAGGAAAGGAAGGAAGGAAAGGGAGGAAGGAAGGAAGGAAAGGAAGGAAGGAAGGAAGGAAGGAAGGAAGGAAGGAAGGAAGGAAGGAAGGAAGGGAGGGGAGGGAGGGAAGGAAAGAAGGAAAGGGAGGAAGGAAGGAAGGGGAGGGAGGGAAGGAAGGACAGGGAAGGAAGGAAGGAAGGAAGGAAGGAAGGAAGGAAGGAAGGAAGGAAGGAAGGAAGGAAGGAAGGAGAGGGAAGGAAGGGGAAGGAGGGAAGGAAGGGGAGGGAGGGAAGGAAGGAGGGAAGGAAAGGGAGGAAGGAAGGAAGGGGAGGGAGGGAAGGAAGGACAGGGAGGGAAGGAAGGAAGGGAGGAAGGAAGGAAGGAAGGAAGGGGAGGGAGGGAAGGAAGGACAGGGAAGGAAGGAAGGAAGGAAGGAAGGAAGGAAGGAAGGAAGGAAGGAAGGAAGGAAGGAAGGAAGGAAGGAAGGGGAGGGAGGGAAGGAAGGACAGGGAAGGAAGGAAGGAGAGGGAAGGAAGGGGAAGGAGGGAAGGAAGGGGAGGGAGGGAAGGAAGGAGGGAAGGAAAGGGAGGAAGGAAGGAAGGGGAGGGAGGGAAGGAAGGACAGGGAGGGAAGGAAGGAAGGAAGGAAGGAAGGAAGGAAGGAAGGAAGGAAGGAAGGAAGGAAGGAAGGAAGGAAGGAAGGAGAGGGAAGGAAGGGGAGGGAGGGAAGGAAGGAGGGAAGGAAAGGGAGGAAGGAAGGAAGGGGAGGGAGGAAAGGAAGGAGAAGGAAGGAGGGAAGGAAGGAAGGAAGGAAGGAAGGAAGGAAGGAAGGAAGGAAGGAAGCAAGCCAGCCAGGTCTCTGATGTACAATCCACTTTACAGAATAAAGCTGTAATAACAGCACAACGTTATCCACATTAGCATGACTAGTGCCAGGTGCATCGCACTTTCAGACTGAGGTCCCTGCATCTAACCCGCAGACTTCCTTTCTTGATAGCCAGAACCACCTGACCTACTTGCAGGCTCTCCCCTTTCCATCTCTATGTACAATCCAGACCTTGGCACTCTGGGGCAAGCTGAACTTTGGCATTCAGTATCAAGCCAATCTTGCCACCACACCAGTCCTTTTAGCCTCAGTTTGAGTCATTGGTCACTATCCCTTATCTTATTATGTCTGGTGACCTAATCTAAGACAGGTGGTCTGCCTGGCTACTACCATTAGTACCATACTACCATACTAGGACAGTGCCACTGTTAACAGAAGTGTCATATCTGCCGTGCATCTTCCTTGACTTTTCATAACCACCTATTTCTAGATTCCATATCCATAGCTTGCATACCCCTGCTGAGATACACAGTTCTCCCCTAATATGATACAATCTCCCTACCTTACACCCTCACAAAGATTAATTCAAAATGGATTAACTCAAAAAGACTTAAGACTGAAAACCGTAAAACTCCTAGACAAAAACACAACAGAATAAAAAGCTTTTTGTATTGGCAATATTTTGGATGTAGCATCTAAAGCACAAACAACAAAATAAAAAATTAACATGTGGGACTACATCAAACTACAAATCATCTTCATAGCAAAAGAAATGAACAAAATAAAAAGACAACATACAAAATTGGAAAGATATTTACAAACCATATATCTGATAAGTTGTATAATCCAAGATATATGAACTCATACAACTTGATAGCAAAAAAAAAAAAAAAAATCTGACTAAAACACAGGCAAAGGAAATGAATAGACATTTTTCTAAACAAGTTATGCAAATGACCAACAGGTACAGGAGAAGGTATTCAAGACCGTTAATCATTAGGGAACTGCAAATCAAACCACAATGAACTATCACTTCATGCCTGTCAGACTTGTTCTCATTAAAAAGACAAGAGAGGGACACCTGGGTGGCTCAGTCAGTTAAGCATCTGCCTTCAGCTCAGGTCATGATCCCGGGGTCCTAGGATTGAGCTCCATGTCAGGCCCCCTGCTCAGTGGAGAGCTTGCTTCTCCCTCTAACCTCCCCCCCACCCCACTCATACTCTCTCTCGCTATCTCTCTCTAATAAATAAATAAAATCTTTAAAATAAAAAGGCATCCATTTTGAGTTTATCTTTGTGTATGGTGCAAGAGGGTGGTCTAGTTTCATTCTTCTGCACGTGGATGTCCAATTTTCCCAGCACCATTTATTGAAGAGACTGTCTTTTTTCCAGTGGATAGTCTTTCCTGCTTCGTCAAATATTAGTTGACCATAAAGTTAAGGATCCACTTCTGGATTCTCTATGCTGTTCCATTGATTTATGTGTCTGTTTTTGTGTCAGTACCACACTGCAATGTCCACAATAGCCAAACTGTGGAAGGAGCCTCGGTGCCCATTGAAAGATGAATGGATAAAGAAGATGTGGTCTATGTATACAATGGAATATTCCTCAGCCTTTAGAAACGACAAATACCCACCATTTGCTTCGACATGGAGGGACCTGAAGGGTCCCTGAGTGAAATAAGTCAATCGGAAAAGGACAAACAGTATATGGTCTCATTCATTTGGGGAATATAGAAATTAGTGAAAGAGAATAAAAGGAAAGGAGAGAAAATGAGTGAAAATATCAGTGAGGGTGACAAAACATGAGAGACACCTCTGGGAAATGAACAAGGGGTAGTGGAAGGGGAGGTGGGCGGGGGCTTGTGGTGATTGGGTGATGGGCACTGAGGGGGGCACTTGGTGGAATGAGCACTGGGTGTTATGCTATATGTTGGCAAATTGAACTCCGATAAAAAAAATTTAAATAATAAAAAAATAAAATAAAAAGACAAGAGATAACAAATGCTGATGAGAATGTAAAGAAAAGGGAACTCTTGTTCACTGTTGGTGGGATTATAAATTGGTACAATCACTATGGAAAATAGTATGGAGATTCCTCAAAAAATTAAAAATAAAACTATGATTCACCAATTTCACTGTGGCAATATATCCAAAGGAAATGAAAACACTATGGTAAGAGATATCCACACCCTTATGTTCATAGCATTATTTACAATAGCCAATACATGGAAACAATATAAGTGTCCACTCATGGAGAGATGGATAAAGAGGATTATTTCTACACACACATGCACACACACACACACACACACACATCATAGAATAGTGCTCAGCCATAAAGAAGAATGAAATCTAGCCATTTGCACCAACATGGATGGACCTAAAGGGTATAACACTAAGTGAAAGAAGTCAGACAAAGACAAATACCATAAAATTTCTCTTATATGAATCATCTACAAACAAAACAATATTTTTTAAAAAGCCCTCATAGATGCAGAGAACAGATTAGATTGGTGGTTACAAGAGTAAAAGAGGGTTAAGGAGTGGGCAAAAGTCAATCTATGTGAGTCTGTTGTCTCCATGTCTGGTGCCTGAAGTTCACAGGGCAGGCAGCTGGGAAGGGAAGATGAGCATGAAGTGGAGGAAGTGAGGATAAACTAGAACCTGCTGTTAGAGTCTAAGATTTTAATCTACTTTCAAGCTAATAAATTAGCCTTTTACTGTTCCATGGGTTCTGGTAGAAGACACTATATTCCAGGGTCAGAGAGGAAATACTTGTTACTAACAGTACAGCAAGCAGCAAAACATCATGTTTGTCTCAGTTCTTCTCACCCTCAAGTCCTAGGGTGCAACACAGAGCTTCTCAGATGGATACTGCACCTAATGGATACTGGAATTTGCATCATAGGTGAGAAACACTGAGTTTAGAGAATTCACCAAAGTAAACACGTGTAGTTTACTGTTTAGTAAGCAAGTCTGTTCTTTATCCCAGAGTAAAATATTATCTAATCCTCAAGGTTACTCACAGTAACCTAGAGAGGGGTCCCAGGACCCCACGATTACTCCCTAAGCCAAAGGCAGATGTTCAACCACTGAGCCAACCAGCCAACCATGATGGGAATAACACAACCCTGAGAACTGCACAGGTAGGAGGAGCTTGTATTATCAGCATACCCAGCAAGAACATCAAGGGACACTTAGAGATTGTGAGGGATTTCTTCTTCCAATATTTTTGAGGCTGAGCTGGAACTCCTTTAGATGAACTGGAACCTGCCTTGCCCCCAAGTCTTCACCTTTTATGATGAATGTGTTCCACAGAAGACGCTGGTACCTTTCATCATAAAGCTAACCATGCATTTGGCCCAGGAGTTGGGGAGGCTGAGACAGGAGCTGTAGCTGATGCAAGCCCAGATGCTGACCTGTGCCAATCAGATGAACCAGTGGACAAGTGACAACATGCATGATCTATGACAGCACCTCATTCAAACTTAAGAGCACAAAAAGCAAGATAACTGTTGTCCCACTTCTGACTTCCAAACCTTATACAAAATATCTCTCCTGACTCATGATAACCCCAAACCATATAGGAAAAGGAACTCTAGAAAATATAGTTTCAGGTTAGCTAAGTTAACCTAATACAATCTACCATAGTCCATAGACAAATGACCTCCATTTTACCTTCCTTCTGAGTCTCTTAAGTCTCACAGTCCATTTTTGGGCAACTCCTATAATTCTTATTTCATGGAGTAATGGCTGATAATCAAAGGAACAATTGAAACCACTAGCCATGTTATTTCAGGGGCCCATAGGAGCACTGCCAGCTTCAATGATTCTCCAGGAGGATTCAAAAGTCTCAGCATATAATCATATTCATAGCTAAGATGGATTACAGTGAAAGGACACAAAACAAAATCAGCAAAGGAAAAGTATGGGAAGACATGTGGAGAAAAACAGGCACAAAGTTCAACATAGACCACATTGTTTGTATAGTTTAGGCACAATAAAAAATTCTAATCAGTTGTAGGCATGATGGGAACCCTCTCAAAGTAACCAGAGGACAATCTTGCAAGCAGGCCTTTTTTTTTAAGGTTTTATTTATTTATTCATAGAGACACAGAGAGAGAGAGAGACAGAGACATAGGCAGAGGGAGAAGCAGTCTCCTCACGGGGAGCCTGATGCAGGACTCGATCCCAGGACCCCGCGATTACACCCTGAGCCAAAGGCAGATGCTCAACCACTGAGCCAACCAGGCATCCCTAAAGCAGGCCTTTCTAAGGACAGTAGTCTCAGTGCTGCTATGTTAATTGCTTTCTGTGCATATTTCTTGACAAAACAATAACCATGGCTCCATCACAACCATTGAATTGTTCTTTTTGAGTTTTGAAATACTATACTCCTCTGGGGTTCTTTTGTTGGTTGTAGGATTTTCTGTTGTTGTTTTTACTTGTAATAAGAAAACACCCTTTCTACTCCCATTTTCCAAAAGGAGGATTTTTCTCTATGTTCCCTTGATAAACTTTCCTTTTCCCTTTACTCATACTGGTCCTCGAGAGGAAGAGGGAGTTAACTGATTGCTAGGTTTAGGAAGAATAAGTGAGTGTTCTTCACTTAGACCACCATCGGTACTGTCCTGGCTTCAGAGTAGTGATATTCCTCTGATGTATCAAGGGTCCTGCTCGTTCCTGGAGTGGCCTCCTCTATCCAGTACTGCTGGTTTATCTGCCTAATTCTGGGGTTCAATATTAGCAAATCCATGTGATCAACCTAGAGTCCCTATTCCCTATTCCATCAATACAAGTAACTTCTGAACCTCTTCTGCCTTATTTTTTGTTGTAACTTACTGACCTGATCTAGACCAAGTAGAGAAGTGGGTTTCTGTACATTGGAATCCCCTGGGAGACCCCAACAAGGAGAAGGAAGGATTATTTTGAAAATGGTATACATTAATTGTTAGAGTGGTATCTTTTTCTTTCTTTATATTCTTAACCTTCAAAAATATGACTCTATTATTTTATAATTATAAAATATTATTTTCATAATAACTAAATGAAAATGTTATGCTCCAAAAAAGTTCCTGATGTCTTTAAAGTCAGAAAGGAACTATAGCTCATCTTCAGTAAACGGCAAAAATCACAAGAATAACATTGAATACTCCTTAAATCATAATTGCATAAGGAATAGGATATATGTGCTTAGATGGATAACTAAATTATAAAGTGTTATGCAGGGTGCCTGGGTGCTCAGTCGGTTAAGTATCTGACTCTTGATTTTGGCTCAGGTCATGATCTCAGGGTTGTGAGATCAAGCCCCACACTGCACCCCATGCTCAGCAAAGAGTCTGCTTGAGATTCTCTCACTCCCTCTCCTTATACCCCTCCCTGCTTCTCCCGTGCATGCATGCATGTGTGTTCTCTCTCTCAAATAAATAAATATATTTTAAAAAATATTAAAGTGCTATATATTTTGAGGTTGAAGCAGATTTTAAAACAGATTTTAAACCTTAGTTGGCTTTGAATTCCTGCTTACCTCCTTAAGCAAGAGATCCGAAAGCAAGAAACCTTTGTAGATATGTATTGTTATCAATTGATTCATCTCTGTGATTCAATTTTTCAACCAAAAGTCCTCGCTAGCATCTTATCCAACACTTGTTTATTCAGCTTAGCATTTATTAGAGCACTTGATATCAAGGTTTAATAAAGTTCTCTCTTTCAAGCAGGTAATTTTTCTGAGCTTTGGAACAAATTGCTATTACTTCATGAGGAACCATTTTTTATGAAAAATACATGTTATTGACATTAGAATCAGATTCATTGTGGTGGGGTGCTCAGGCTCTGAGAGCACAAGGGAATGGATCTCCCCACCCCTTCCTATTATAGGTAAAGAAGTCTTCAAGGTAATGTTATGTGGAATCACCCAAAGCCCTTCTTCCCAATATTTCTCTCTCTCTCTCGGTTACATTTGATTAGCTAAATATTCTATGATGCTATTCCCTTAATAGAGCTAGCAATAGGGAAAACAAACTGCTTTCTTATTGGGACTTTCAGGCATATGGCTGGCATCACACCCACTACATACTTTCTCCATTTTTGTTTGCATTAACACAGAATAAAAGAGAAGATGTATGATGATCATCAGCACTCATGGTTACTATGAAAGAAACTAGCTTAAGCAGAGTTCATGTAGCTTTAGGTAGAGATGGATCAAATTGCTTAGAGCACTTCATCATGACTTTATCTTCTCCATCTCTTTGCTCTGCTCTTTTTTGTGTTGGCTTCATTCCCAGCAGGCTTTTCTCCATTCAGTGGTAATGATAGCCACCAGCAGATCCTGGTTTAAATGGTAATCTCAGCATACAAATTCAGAGAAAAGATAAGTAACCTGTTTTCCCCCAGGATCCATATTAAGCCCATTTTTCCTGGCATTTCCTTCCTTAAGTGTTTTCTAAAATCCCACTGGAATTCTCACTTATTTTCAAAAATTTTGCTAGTTATTTTCACCAGCAAGGAGGTGATTTCAGCAATGATTTTCTCATTGGCCTTAGCTAACTGGGTCTCTGATTACAAAAGGAAGGTGTGTACATTGTAGGAATTTGGAAAATAGAGTAAAATACAAAGACAAAAAATAACTCTAATTTTACCATTAAGAAACAATACTTTTATGAGTAGCTTAATTTCTTTCTAGTATATCCAATATTTTTATTGTGAAATACAACACCTGTATCTAAGTACACATAATGTAAGTATAGAGTTTGAGAAATACTTACAAAACAAACTTCTAGTAACCATTAACCAGGCCAAGAAATGGAAAATTACCATCACTTCTGTAGCTTCCAAACATTTTTCCCCAGTTACCACCTTCTTCCTCCCCCATAAGTAATGACCAAATTAACTTTTGTGATACTTATTTCTGTTGCTTTTCACTAAAATTTTATCACCTAAGGATATATCACTAAAAATTTCATTTCAATTTTGTCTGTTTTTAAACTTTATATAGACTAAATCATATTTTATGTATTTTATATCCTGATTTTTTCACTCAATAATATGTATGGCAGATTAATACACATTATTGGATGTAGCTGGAGTTCATTTATTTTCAATGCTATATAATAATCCACTGCATGATATATAAAAATTTAATTTATCCATTCTACTCTAGATAGACATATTGGTTATATCCAGTATATTTCTTGAATATTTTCTCTCTTTGGTGGAATTATACTACCACTAGACTTGTATATTCTACTTTCATCTTTTAACATTGTAGCGTATTTTCTCTTGTTACTAGAAGTTATTTAGAATGATTATATCTAATTGCTGTACCACATTTCATTATATGTATGTACTATAATGTACTTAACCATCCCTCTAGGGTTCTCATTTAGATTGTTTCCAATTATTTGTTACTATAAGTAATGTTATGGTTAACATTTTACACATAAGAATTTTTATCTGTATTTCAAAGCATTTTCTTAGGTCATTTCCCCAAAATAGAAATACTGTATCAAATAGTATAAATATTTCAAAGTTGAAGTTCTTTCCAAAGGGTGGTATTAATCAGGAATGAATGAGAGTGCCTGTTTCACCTCTTCCTCACCAGCATTAAATATATGCTCATGCTCTCATGCATGCTTGTGCTCTCACTTGTTCTCTCTCTCTCTCCCTCTCCTTCTCTCCATCCCTCACTCCCTCTCCTCCTACCTCCTTTTAATCTTCTTCAAGGGTTTTGATGCAAACTTTGCACTAGAGCCTAATCAAGTACAAAAAAGGCTCGTCATGTACAAGAAATGACTAAATGGATTAGACATTCAAAAGGAAACAGCATTAGACCTAGTAGTAATTAATAATAAATAAAAATTAAAATAGCACTGTATTTTAAGAGGAGAGAAAAATAAAAGAGGAAAGGGGAATAAAATTGTAGCAGAGACTGACAAGATGTTCACCAAACACATTTCCTCTATCGACCACACAAGATTACATTAACTAGTCTTCCTTATACCTGAATCCATAACAGACTTTTAGCCACTGGAATGTGGGGCAGTGATGTATGTCACTAGAGCCTCCCACACTTCATCTTGCTTCCTCCTTCCCCATCCATTGGCTGAATGAGATGACTCCAAGGACATAGAGTCTCCAAATGGAAGAAGCCTTAGTTCCAAAATAATCACATTGAATACCACCCACCCAGAAATACTCATATGGAAATGAGGAAAGAATTGATTTTATGAAGTTAAGTATCTGAGAATAGTGGGTTTGTATGCTACAGCAGCTAGGATGGTTTGCCCTAAACATCACAAAATATTTATTGGGTAATAACTGCATTCTAGTCACTTTGTTAAGTTAGTTACTTATGTTTTCTTATTTAATCCATACTGTAGTTCTATACAGTAGATCTTATTAATAGAATCTTAAAGATAGTGATCCCTGAGTGGCTCAGCGGTTTAGCGCCTGCCTTTGGCCCAGGGCGCGATCCTGGAAACCCAGGATGGAGTCCCACATCGGGCTCCCGGTGCATGGAGCCTGCTTCTCCCTCTGCCTATGTCTCTGCCTCTCTCTCTCTCTCTCTCTCTCTCTCTTTCTCTCTCTCTGTGTGACTATCATAAATAAATAAAATTTAAAAAAAAAAGAATCTTAAAGATAAGTAATTAGTCCAAGAAGAGTCAGAATTTAAATCTCAGTTCCTCTGACAACACAGCCCATGCTCATGGCATTTTCTCATGCTGTCTCCTATAAGTTTCTATATAGAGATTATACAAGATACATAGGTATTATGGTTCATTAATTTAGCAGGCAGTCATCAGGTTCCTGCTACAGAGCAGGCTCTGTATCTGGCACATACATCATTGAGTCATGTTACATCCTTTTCTAGATTATATCTCTTTTATAAATATAGAAATCAAAATAAATAAATAAATAAATAAATAAATAAATAAATAAATTTTAAAACAAAACAAAATAATAAAAAAAGAAAAAATAATAAATATAGAAATCAAAAATTTTTCATTTTTATATTCAGCTAATTTGATGTTAAATTGTATTTTTTATATTTTAAATATGAGTGCTACATATTTTAATACCTTGAGGAGAGGAAGATGAGGTGAGGACATAGAAGGGCAGGGAGAGAGAGAACCCTTCTTGACAGCTTTGAGCCTGTATCCCAGTTACAGTTTCCATGAGGTAGGCTGGAATGTGGCAAGGCCTTTGAGATAGCAGTTGATGGAGGGCAATAGGGGATAGGGAATGTTCTAGAGATGCCCCTTTGAATCAACCACCTAGCAAGCACTACAGCACTCTGTTAAATCACTATGGCATGTTCCAAAGTATCTGTCTGCCTTAATAATAACTTACACAAACAGCAAACTTCTTTCTAAGGAGAAAATAATCTGTGAATATACACCTTAAAACTGCAAATTTACAAAGCAATGCCTATTATCAAAAATAGTTTTAAAATCTTCAATTTAAAAAAATAAAATAAAATAAAATAAAATAAAATAAAATCTTCAATTTATGTCCAGCTTCAGTGAATCATCAGCTAAACTGAATACTGAGGATGCTCTATATGTGGCCCACAATGCTAAGAAGCAGAAATTTCATGCTATTCTCTTTTTCCTAGTCAAATTAAATACAAACTTAAATTCTCCATCTTTCATATTGATAAGAATTTCAAATCATGTTTTGTAAACCACCCCCTCCCCTTGATATCACACAAGAAACTGGTGAGGCTTACACAATACCAAAAAAAATAAAAATAAAAATAAAAAGTTTTTAAGGACTTCTGTGGTGATCACTTCATTCTAATTTTCCTGAAAGATGCTCTTTATTTAGGTGGTTCATTTGAAGTAGAAACTCCAGAACATACCCAATCTTCATCCTCTACTGCCCTCCATCAGCTGTCCCATCAGAGGCCTTGCCACATTCCAGGGCACATCCTAGGACACAGGAGGGGAATACAAATCCAACCCCTCAAGAAGGTTCCTCCTGTCCTCACCCTCCATATGGCCCCCTCTCACCTACCTCCACTGGAAGGCTGCCTTCCCATTCAGGATTGATCCTACATAATCTGCCCATCCCACTTGCATCCCTGCCTCCTTCATGCTGAAAACACTCCTCACAATTCAAACCTGGAGGAACACAAATGCCAACCTTCCCTTTCTAGGTTGGGAGGAAGAAATCAAACCTTTGTTCTTTCCTAGTGAGTGTTCAGCACCAACACCATAACCAAGGAAAAACAAGAAACAACTAATCATTCTCCTTGGCACAGATACATAAAATAGAACTTAGCAATAGACTTTAATAGATTAAAACTAGTCATTTTACTTTAAGATTATCTTTTAATAAAGAGCTATTGAGATCAGGATCTTTGCATTGTCATTCTCCAAAGACTCACAAAAGATCTAGTTCATTCCTCTCATAGGTAGTGCCACATTTATTATTCAGCAAATATTTATCATGATTTCTACATGCCATCCATGGCACTAGAGGCAGGAAATATTAAAAACCTTTATGCTTGAGAACTTACTCTGCCTAAGTGTATCTTTATAAGTATTAACGCATTTAATTCTCTATAAAGTACACACCTATCATCCTCATTTTACAAATAAGGAAATTGTGTCACAGAAATCAAGTGACCTACTCAGAGTCAGACAGCTAGTCAACAGAGGAGAAGGGATTCTAACTCAGGCAGTCTAGCTCAGGAGCCATGCTCTTAATCATTACCCTAATGAGATAGATCATGTGTCTCCTTACACACAGCATTCATATTAGCAGATGACTGTCAGAACCCTCATTCACATAGCCACTGCTGCCCCCTGGGATTTTCCTTGCCAGCAACCCTTCCTTGAAGGCCCATCTACCTGAGGTGTATCCCATCCTCCAGGATCCTCCAAAATAAGAGCCCTGATCTTTACTTTCTCCAGGGAAGAGTAAAATCTCTAACATCCTAAGCATGTTTTGATGAGTATCCCCACCCAATATGTATTGAAAAAAACACAATTTTATGTTTTTTTTAATGATATAAAACTTAACTATGCTATAAGAAAATAATTCTGTCCAAAAATTTTAGATATAAAACTTCTACAAAAGTTTATTGAAACCAATCAATATCTCTTCTCCTCTCTTTTTCCTTTTCTATTTCTTTTCTTCCTATGTCTGTCTTTCTCTCTCTCTCTCTCTCACTCTGGTACCCTTACACAAGTCTAGTCTTCATATGAGCAATTCAGTTCAACCCAGCCCAGCATTGAGATGGAATTGGATAGGGTCTTAAGGTCATGCCCATCAGTGGAGACTCTCCCATTACACTATAAGTTCTTCTTAAACAGAGATAATTGCTCTCCACAAAGAGAGATGATCTTCATTATTAACTGTTTAATACGGCAAATATATGCTGTTTATCTGTTCATGTACAATATGCATATATCTGTGCTTTATATGCAAAAGGAGTAAATTTTTTTCAGCTCCCAAAACCAATGTCTACCCTCTTAGGGATGATATTGCCCTCATTGAGGATATATAGATTGTAGGATGTGGAGAATCGGAGGGTGATATGTGAACAGATGAAAGTACAAAGTATCTCTGCTTTCCTTGTAGCAGCTCAAGCAAGCAAGAAGTGGGGAAGATGGCACCTAATGAAAGAAAATAGGTGAGGTCAAAAAAGCGGAGTAGGCAGACTGAATGAACAACAGGAAGGGCGACCAGGAGGACAAGGACATGTTAAAAGAGGTGGCCACATCAGGGACATGCAGATAGCAGCTTGCAGCTAGATTTCCAGGAGAAGATAGTGAGGGCCCAGTGACACAGGTGGTACACAGTAACAGGGAATCTGAGATGGTGGTCAGGGCATGCTAGCCATGATTATCTGGGAGGTGTGCTATGGTCTGGCTGGCTCACAAGACTACCAATGGACAAAGAGAGGAGACCAACACAAGCCAAAATTGCTAGAAACAGAAAGAAAGCACAAGTAAAGTCCCAGGAGTCTGGGGCATAAAGGGCAGGAGAAGTCATGTCATCAGGACAAATCTGGGACCCAGAGATCAGAACAAGGACTCCTGTCTACAGCCCCACAGGGCAACTATGATCATCTTCAGCCAGGGAGGTACTGAGGTGGTTTAAATACTATGGTTGATGCTTGAAAAATGTGGGGGTTAACTGTGCTGACTCCTGTGTAGTCAAAAATCTGTACAGACTTTTGACTCCCCAAAAACATAACCACTGATAGCCTACTGTTGACCAGAAGACTCACTCGTAACAGTTGGTTAACACATATTTTGTATGTTTTATGAGTTATATTCTTATAATAAAGTAAGCTAAATAAAAGAAAATGTTAAGAAATTTTCTTATTAAGAAAATCACAAGGGATCCCTGGGTGGCTCAGCGGTTGAGCGCCTGCCTTTGGCCCAGGGCGTGATCCTGAAGACCCAGGATCAAGTCCCATGTCGGGCTCCCGCATGGAGCCTGCTTCTCCCTCTGCCTGTGTCTCTGCCTCTCTATCTGTGTCTCTCATGAATAAATAAAATCTTTAAAAAAAAAAAGAAAGAAAGAAAAAGAAAATCACAAGCAAGAGAAAATACACAAACAATACTGTACTGATTCATAGGAAAAAATACTACATATAAGTGGACCATCTCATGAATAAATAGATAAAAAAAAAATTTTTTTTAAGTGGATCTGGGCAGCCCCAGTGGCTCAGCGGTTTAGTGCCAGCTTTGGCCCAGGGTGTGATCCTGGAGACCCGGGATCGAGTTCCATGTTGGGCTCCCGGCATGGAGCCTGCTTCTCCCCCTGCCTGTGTCTCTGCATCTCTCTCTCTCTCTCTCTCTCTCTCTCTTTCTCTCTCCCTCTCTGTCTCTCATGAATAAATAAATAAAATCTTTTCTAAAAAAGTGGATCCATGCAGTTCACACCCATGTTGTTCAAGAGTCAATTACACCTTCTTTTTGTCAGCCTCCTTGGCCTGGAAATAGGAAGGACTGGGGCTTTTGGGAAGAGGGCACAGCAGTCGCACAAAGGGAGACAAGAACACGACGACAAGGGCATGGGGAATCAGGCAGGACCTGTAGAAGGCACCATGAACAGCATGGGCACTTGAGAAGTCATTCTAGAACATCGGTTTAAGATAGCAGTCTGAGAAATTATGGGCCCTGGACACTATTAAATAAGAGTCAAGGCATTAAAAATCTTACAATAAAGAAAACAACAGGGAAGCTGTGAGCGTAAGAGAAATGTCATCAGATTTCTGGGAAATGGAAAGCTGAAGGAAAAGTGACAGAAAGTGATGAGGTCCTAACTGAAAATACACAGAAGAGAGGCTGCAAAAAGACAGTCTTCTCTGTGGCACCCCAGGAAAGTTGTGACACAGATGTCAAGTGTCATGAAGGTAAGAATGACATGCAGGTGGGTTAGCTATGAGTTGATAATCTGAACATCTCTATTTCCAAGTTGTAGAATCAATATACTGACAAATATAGTGACTTCATTGGGGTTATGGTGGAGAATGTAAACAGAATCAATGCTGACAATCTGAAAAGCAAAATTACAGTTGACCAGAGTTGGGAGATGGAAAGCGGAGAGGAGAGAAGGAAGGTAGAGAGTCTCTGGTACCTTAGCCTTTCAAAATGAGGGGTCTAGAGATTCTTGCTATAATAATTGTTGGAACAAGAACTAAAAATGTAAACATATTGCTTTACATTACATAGATAAATATGAAAGGCACTAAAAAGAGTAACTTAAGGATGTTGAGAGGCTGTAGAAGAGAAGATGAAAGGTGACTATTTAATGACCTTAAATAGTCATTTATTATATTAGGAAACCAATTGAAAAACTTGAAGAAGG